>NC_083468.1:6874264-7174264 GCF_030014155.1 Tachysurus vachellii | reverse complement strand
CCTGGTTGGTATTGCTCACCTCTGCAATCATGTGGCAAATCTACACACACAATGAAAATATGAGAAGGACAAAAAGGAGGCGAGTTTACCTTTAAGACTTTTTGGATGGGAAAAAGTCTCTAGATGCGTCGGTAAAGTAACAATCATATTGTTATTAAGATCAGATTAGATGAGATATAGGACACCACTGTACAAGTCACAGAGATGGTAGTATCTTCAGGAAGTACTCACAGATAAAATACCAAAAGATTCTAATATACAAGTCATTTTACTTGTATATGTTGTGACCATGCAAGTTGTGTTTGATAATTAGGTCACATGACCAGAAATGTATGTACCGATACTGCTGATTAGTGATTGTTCATATGGGATTTTTACCTCCTGTTTAGCCTCAGCAATAGCCTTCTGCAGCATGTAGGGGAAGTCCAGGACCTGCCTCTTCAGACAGTTGTAGTCACATGTAAGAGTTCTCAGAGCAGGCTGCAGTGTCAGCAAATTCATTCTTACACCTGAATGAAAAAAGTAGATTAGATACTGGATTGCGCACACACACACACACACACACACACACACACACACACACACGCACGCGCGCAGCCCAAATGTAAGAATGTGCACACACCGGCAAGGTTTTCATGCACAGCTTTCATTTCGCTCTCGGCTCTGATAAACGCCTCCTCTACGACTCTGTTCTTCTCCTCCTCAAGATTCTGAATCTCAGACGCAAGCTGGCTGCGAGTTCGCTCCATCTCACCCTCATATGCCAGGATCTGACACACACAACAAACACAGTGTGAATTAAAAAAATAATGGACAGATGGAGTAAACATTTATTGAATACATTTCTGTTTTCCTTAATTTAAAAAAAAAAAAAAAAATTCATAAGAACCTAACAGATTAATGAATGTGCTACAAATGTTCATGATACATATACATATATATATATACATACATATATACATACATATATATATATATATATATATATATATATATATATATATATATATATATATATATATATATATATATATATATATATATATATACACACATACATATATACACATATATATACATACATACATATATATATATATACATATACACATTATATATACATACATATACACATATATATATATATATATATATATATAAAAGTAACAAAAGACACATCTCTGATCAGACACATAGCCAAATTTAAAGGAAAAAACAAATCACAGTAATCCACAGCACTCTGCTCAATATGAAGTGAAAGGGATGTCAGAGGTCTAATGTGGGCCAGTGAGAGACAGTTGGAACTGTGGAGGTCCACCTACAGCAGGATGTTGACCATTTCTCTTAACACTTTCTGAGAAATACAATTTCTGGGATTGAGGATAAAAATGGCCAAAATCCACCAACAACAATTTAGTGATATGTATTAGGAATGCACTGATCCTATTTTACCTTAAGTAGGAAATTATTAGACAAAATCACACTTGTCCATGCAATGCAGAACAGTAGATAATTAAATCCTACCAAATACCAATAAAAACCAATACTGGAATGACACTGATGCATTACATCCAATAGGAACAGTACAAAAATCTCTACAAAACAATCATTTTGACTGATCCATTATTACTTGGGTAGAAAAGCTTGGCATTTCATTTGGAAATGCACTGGTCATATTTTTTTATTGCTGAACATCGTAAAGAAAATCCAGCTGAGCGGAGACAGTCCGAGTGTGGCTTCCATGCTGCCAGCAGCATCAGAAAACAGACCGAAGAGCTGAGCCCTTACAGAATTCAGCTTCTTTCACAGTATACCAGGGAAGAAGTTGAAGAACTTGAGAGGTCCGCACAGAACCCTGACCTCAACCAGTGAACACCATTGGGATGAACTGCTCAATGGGTCTCCTCAGCTAACATCAAAATCCAAAATAACATCAATAAGTTTGGAAGTTATATCAGCAAAGGGGGACTACATGGGATGTTCAAAATGTACATATGGGTGTGAGTGGTAAGTTGTGATAAGCTGATCACATCACTTGAACCCTAATACATACACAAACCAGCACACAAACCTTAATTCAATACACGAAAAAAGACCAGGGAAACAAACCCTCACCACTCATTCAGTAGAAATGATGACAGAGAATTCAACAGAAATGATGAAAAGATCACTAAATAAAACCTCACCAATTGCATACAGCATTACAATCAGTACAGACAGCCAGAGCACAGAAATACTCAGCGCATCATCTTGTTTGAGAGAGTTCTGGTATTTAGATTAAGGTCTATGTGCGCGCACTTGTACAGTACCTGCTGGCGTAGCTCGCTGTTGGTTCTCTGGCTGTCTCGCAGCTTCTGTTCAAGTTCTCGGAGGAGCTGTCGCTGGACACCCAGCTGCTCCTGGAGAGCCTGGTTACGTGTCTGTGCCTCCATTAGAGCCTGTTTCCACTGATACGACTCAGCCTCTGCTGCCTGGCTCACATAGAGAGAGAGAGAGAGAGAGAGAGAGAGAGAGAGAGAGAGAGAGAGAGAGAGAGAGAGAGAGAGAGAGAGAGAGAGAGAGAGAGTGGGAGAGAGAGAGAGAGAGAGAGAGAGAGAGAGGGAGAGAGAGGGAGAGAGAGGGAGAGAGAGGGAGAGGGAGAGAGAGAAAGAAAAAAAACTTTACATGTGCTGTGTGTAAATTGCTGTGTACATGAAATCTGTATATGAATAGAGTTAAAATAAAGGTTAGGATGTAAAGATCTGATAGTTCTGATGAATTCAAATATTATAATTAAATATTGTAATGAAATTGTATTATAAAAATTACACATACTGTATGCATTTACAGTAGTATAAGAGGAAAATCTTAAAATAAAATAAAAAAAAAAAACATAAAAATTGACTGGTAATAATGGGTCCAAAGCATGCAAGAAAACATTCTCTGCAACATTATATCACCCTCTGCCAGCCTGGGCTGTTGACGCAAGGCAAGTTGGTTCTATGGATTCATCCTGTTGGTGTCTGTGTGTCTCAAGATTCATCAGGCCAGGCTATGTTTTTCTCAACATTTTAAATAAACTCTAGAGGGGGTTGTACGTGAAAATCCAAAGAGATTAACGGTTATAGAAATACTCAAACCAGCCCATTTGGCACAAACTATCATGCCATGGACAAAATCACTGAGATCACATTTTTTCCCCAATCTGATGCTTGATGATTCCCTAGATCTGCTGGGTTTTAGTTTTTTTAAGCCTGTTTGTTATAATGTGTTTAGCACCTGAGTATGTGCACTCAGTTCTCACCTGAGATGGTGCTGCTGCACTGTGCTGTCGCAGTATTTCCTCTGTGTGTGAGAGATGCTCCTGAAGCTTTTCTCGGCTCTTTAATGCCTCCGCCAGTTGGTTGCGGAGCTCGTCCACTGTGCACGCTCGCTCCCCAAGCTGATGCTCAAGCTTGGCCATGTGTCGCTCATACTCCTTACAGCGCTCCTCACATATGGAGAGTGCCCCGCGTAGGGCCGCTGTCTCCTGGCACACACACACACAGGGACTGAGTGAAACAGGGAACACACCACATTTATGCACCTGACTGATATGACCTGTGAGCAAAGGTGTTTGTGTGTCAGTTACCCAGCTGTGAAGGCAGGTTGTGGGTGTGTGTGTTTGTATGAAGGTAGGTGTGTGTGCCTGTGTCAGTTACCTGGCTGTGAGGGCAGGTGGAGGTGGAGCAGGTATATGCAGGCTCATGGATGCTGCCGGACTTAAGCTCCTGTCTGAGCCGCTGATTCTCGCTCTCTAGGAGCTCCAGCTGCTTCTCCAGGTCTGTCGCCCCCTACACACACACACAAACACACACGTAAATGCATCCTGCTGAAAGACTGTGCTGCTCTCATATGTAAACTAGGTCAGGCTAAGTCTCTAAAGTGTGACGGGAAGCGTCACAGCTCTTGCAGATAAGAAAAGACAGAGAACAATGAAAAAACTAAATGTAGACCCTGGACATACTGTTACTACAGTCCTGGAAGTCATCTTATCTTAATAATATCTATCATTTTATGATTTAAAGTATATACAATGAAAGTATTATTGCAAATGTTATCTGAAGCTAGCTGTTTTGAAATTCAAAATTCAAACAAAAATGGGCGAGCTGCCTCGGCTAGGCGCCTGCACACTGGTGCAAATGGAGCAGCTGTCTTAACCCACAACATAATTGACAGACAAGTGAAGATGTCAAGCTTGTCCTTGTTAGTTAGATGTTGGCTATTCATTTTTTACCCCTCCAGTTTTCAGTCTAAGATGTCACAGTGACAGACGTTAATCCAATTTCTATACATACGTGTGATCATTTACATGATGATTACACAAAAATATATTTGCAGTGTGACGCACAAGCCCAGGCCTCACATCCATTTATAGGAATTTTGGGCTATTAAAATGGGGTTACTGACTGCAAATTAGTTATTATTCAAGGAGGTGACAACTTAAACACTTGGTTTCAGTGAACGCCTCAGAACACACAGTATTAACACAGGATCACTTACCAGCTCAGAGCGCAGTCTCTCCACCTCCTGAGTCCGGTCCACCAGTTTCTTCTCCAGCTCCTCAATCTTAGAGAAAAACAGAGTTTTACTGGTTACTTTTCCAACAAACATTAAGATACACACATGCATATCAGGTAACTGTTTTGTCACAACTGTTATCATAGACACTTTAGAGTAGCATGACCATAACATTGTTCAATAGACAAATCTTTTATTGCAAACTATGGCAAAAAAAAAAAACAACCCTAAAACTGTGCTGACTGTGGAATACCTTAAATGAACAGTATGCTATGTAACATAATTCATGTCCTATAATTGTCATAGAATTGTAATGATCCATTATGTTCTAATATATGAATAGGTTACTTAACCTTCTCCAACACAATAGCCAGTTAGCTAGAACCATCAGCTTGATTTTAGGTATGTGTCAAGCCTGGTCACAATGCAAATTGTTGTTTCATGTATGTCAACAAGTTTCATAAATAAATTCTGTGAAGTGTGTTCTTAGTAAAAGATGTCTTTTTTTATTGCTGTTATGCCAGAACATTAACATTTATTACCAGCACATCCCTGCTTAGTGTGTATCAGTGTGTTCACCTGTGTGTGTAGCCCTGTGATGAGAGCAAGCTGATGCACCTCTTCTTTATGCCAAGGAACTTTCCTTTCTGCAGCAATGTCAGGATAATCCTGAGGACGTGGGGATTCTGCACCGAGTTGCCTTACTTCTATCTCACACACACACACACACACACACACACACGTCAAAGATTTACTGTAGTACATGCAACAAGACTACTCTGCAACTTGCAGCTCCACTACAGATCATACCTGTACACTGTGCTATTTCACTCACTTGTCTTGAAGCCAGCTTGGCTGAGCTGGCTGTCCTGTTCAAGAATCTCTTGACTGGTGAGTGGATGCTCTTGGTTTGTGTCTGTTTTGTTCTGTTGGTCTTGATTAATTTGTGGTGTGCGTGTTCGCTGTAGAAGCCGTCTATCAGTGGCGTCTTCGCTACGTAAACGAGCTTGGAATTTGCACACTTTTTCTTGGAGCGCCTGTGAAGCAGACAACACAAACTAGTTATATTACATTCTCTTCAGTGATGTAAGGATTCAGCAATGTCATGGATTACCGTCATCACTGTAATACTATATGTACTATGTATTAAACCCTATGTATTAAAAAGTTTAATATTGAACCACCTGTATAGTTGATAAAATGGGTGCTATGATCAAGTATCATTTTCCCACCACAAATCAAATTAGAAGTTTTGGCTGCTTTAAAAATATTTTTCATTGCTGGGAGGTCATAAGTTCAACTTTCAAGGATGCCACAGGCATGTGTGGCCAGGAGCCAATGGAGAAAAAAAATGACCAGAGTGAAACAATGAAGACTGGCTTTGTGTGCCTACGTGTTAGCCTTTATGTAGCTAGTTGGTAGCTGTTGTATGATTATTGTATGAGGGGGCTAGTTGGATGGTGGGATCACAACAAATCAAATCAAATCAAATTTTATTTGTCACATACACATACATACAAAGTACGACATGCAGTGAAATGCTTTTTACAACTGTCTGGTATTCAAGTATAAAGGGAAAAAGGAATGCAATTTGGGATAGAAAAAAAAAAGGAGGTAGATAAAGTATAAACTATATAAAAACTATATAAAATATGAAAATATATGTGAAAAAGTGTGTATATACATACATGCGTTTTTATGATTGTCCTTAAAGTGTCCATGTGCAGTATGGTGTGTGTATATAGTGTATAAAGTGGTATATAGTGTATAAAGTGGATATAATAATAAGCATATAATAATTAATGTTTAGGAAGGCTTAAACATTACTTGTCCAGTTATTACAGGATGTAGATTACATCCTGTAGATTAGAAAAAAAATTCTAGTCATAAAAAAAGAAGAAAATGAGATGCTTGCAATTATCTCCATTCAGGATCAGCACATCCATGGCTGACAAAAAAAAAGAAAAAAAAAATCAAGCACATTCACAGAAATACACAGAAACTAGCAGAATGGACTAGAAGAGAGCAGCTCTATAGAGAACATTCTCTGTGAAGAGAATCACACAGAGGGCAAAAAGAGCTCACAGCCAAACACAAAGACGGAGAGTGAGAAGGGAATGTGAGCAAATGACTAGAAATGGGAGCGTGTGACCATCTGTACAGGTGAGACATGACACAGTTGGGCAAAACACAATTCCCAGCTCTTTAATAATATTGATAGCTTGTTATAAACCTGATCAACAATGTTAATTACCTGGGATTCCTGAAAAACGATATGAGAACCAGTGAGTTAAGGGTAGGATAAATATACAGAAGACTTTAGTGTCATATTAATGCTAATCAGACAAACAAAAGCTGAACGGTTGGGTTTTAATATTTAGCATGTATGCAAAGGAACACATATTAATCCAAGAGAGGGTGTTATGAGGTCTAACAAGGACTTAATATCATCACCCCAAAGATTTCACTGAAGTGATTTACTGTATTCTCTTTACACCACAGCAACTTGCAAAAACAGTACTTTTTTGATATTTATTAATGAATATAACTGTTTATAACATTTGTTGATATGGAACATCCAGAAGTCAAATTAGTTCCTTGTCATTTACTTAATTAGCAGATAATTCCCTCTTCTCAGAGAGAGAGAGAGAGAGAGAGAGAGAGAGAGAGAGAGAGAGAGAGAGAGAGAGAGAGAGAGAGGACGAAAAACAGACTTAGAAGTTACAGAGTTAAAGAGAAACAGATGGCAGTTGATGAAGAGGCTGAGCAGCACAATACAAAAACGGTAGCACTTCACTGGAAGTCAGTGATATTGACAAATATTAACTGCTTAAACACGGAAGAGTCAGATATACTTACGCATGCCGGCTCTCTAATCTACCTGATTGAAGTGGAAAGTTCTATAGTAATAAATCCCATTTTGCTAGGCGTTAACACTTGATAAAACGTCAATACACTGTAGGCCGAGTACGCAGTTGTGACACACATGCATGAGCGTCCCACGTCAAAGCTTTTGTGTTTGATCATAAAGTTGCTGCACATTCAAAGGAAAAACACCAGTCTCTCAAAGACATGAACACAGCTGGGGAGCACCTGATCAACCACCAATCAGGGATGAGCATGAGATGTGGAGTGAAGAGACTAGAAACTCAGATATGAAGAGCCCAGATCATTCCCATTTATACTCTCTCTCTGTCTCTCACACTTTCACACACAGGCACAAATACAGGGACACATCAGCGCAACTAGATATACACAACATCTGTGAGGTATTTCACTTACCTAATAAGCACTGACTGTTAGTCAAGCACTAAATGTTCAATAGTTCAATACAATACACCAATCCAACACTGTGTTGGAAATTAGTTGCTTACATCATCTTTAGGGAACATTTATATTTAATTAGAAAACGGATATATAATAATAATAAAGTGAAATTGAAACGCATATGCAGGGTTCATTCTGCCAAAACAGAACATGAAATATGTAAATCCTATGGAAATGTGAAACAGTGAAGTCTATTTTGACAGGCTTATAAACACACAAACACATTCTCTTCCTCTTGGACACACCTTTACACTTTTAAACACACATTCGCTTTCCCCACTTTAAATAGACTTTAACATGAGATTGAAGTTAAATGAGCAACAGAGAAGCTGAAAATCCCCCTAGTGTAACAGAACAGCCTGTGCAAGCAGTCAAACGCTCAACATTTTATGGTAGGTTAATGTTACCTGTATAAGCAGCTGCTGGTCAGAGAGGCTGGGATCGGGGAGGTCCGAGGTCAAACGGCGGCGTTGGAGGACTGAGTTGGGCAGTGTCAGGAAGGAACTCTCCTCCTCACCATCGCTGATCAGGAAATCCACTGAGCTTGCTGCACACAGACACACACACGTACACACACTGTATATACTTGGAATGTAGCCACACTGCCAGTACTGTATACAAAGCACAATTTTCTATTTATTTATTTAATTTTTTTAAAAGAAATTTCGGCGGACACAAGGGGTGTTTATCAGTCCTCGTATGGTGAGACACATCAACAAAAAAAAAAATAAATAAAAATGTTCTTGTCCCCAAGCAAAAGTCAAAACCTCCCACTCGTACATGAGGTCCTTATAGTGCACTTACAATATTTATCCTTAATAACTGCTGTCAGGGACATAGTGGTTTAAATTAGAGCAATGTTAATATTTTAATAATCACTAGATTAAAGGTCCAAACATAATATCTGTAAGAAGCACTGAAAAACAGCCCCTCTAGATGAGACAAATTATGAACTTGAGTGATATAGCTGAGGTTGAGGGATGGTCAGGACCATACCAAGCTGACAGTGGTGCACTTTTTACATCTGACATTTTACCAGTGTTTCCAGGGGCAAAGTGTTGGGGCTCTTATTTAATAAAATATTCACTTCGTTTATCTCACTTTACTATAAATGCAATTCTCAGGTTAGCACCGAATTCACTTTTCTTTTCTTTCCTTAGTTTCTTTTCTTATCTGTCCATTTGCACAATAACAAATTCAAGGGCCATGGGAACAGGCACAGCGTGTTAAATGCATTATGCTAACAGATAAAGGGCTTCTGCAAGTGACACATTAACCTAACATGGGTACCTGCATGTGTGTGAGTTAGTGTCTGTGTTTCATTTTCTCAATCCACTGCACAGTGCTTCATGGTCTTATCATGGGCAAAACAATCAGGGCTCTGTGCTCCTACAAGCCCAGACTACACACAAAACAAGCTTGCGATTAAGATGGAGTTCAGTTTCACCTGAAACTTTCTGTAATCTGGGCTAAAGACTACAGAGACAATATTATAGGAAAAACACACAAGCAGACATTCAGAAAGCATAAGGTTTGTATAGTCAATAACACAGCAGACTAATGACGTCAAATGGGACCTGCGGCCTAATGCTTTCAACGTGGGAGGGAAGAACACACAATATGCCTGCCATTCAAGTGGTTAAGGTAGTGAACGCACTGTTGCGAAGCAACTGGTAAGTATGTATGCAGAGAAGGGCTAAATAAAGCCGGCTTTGCGTTGTACGGTTTTTAGAAATTGACCAAAGAATGCATGTGGCAATGTTCCAGCAGTGTCAGAAATGTTTGATCAGAAAGTAACTTGCAGTAGTGATGATAAAAAAAAAAAAGCTATAAGACAGTACCAATGTCACGGGGCACCTACACATACATAACATTAATGGACCAAAAAATATCCTTATATTAACATCACTCTCACTTTAAACAATATTTTCTGCAAGATTTTGGGGTTGAAACATAAGTAGGACATCATTTAACCAGTCAAGGGTTCTGTATGGTTGACAGACATCAATATTGCATCGCAGGTCATGACCTCTGAGCTCTTCAGGCTAAAAGAATGAACTGGAAATATGGAATTAGTAAATGCAGTAAATATAAGCCTGTCGCAACATATCACCAGTTCCTCACATGGCATGAGTTAACCAGAAGTCCTCTCACTGTAATAATGTCTTAATTATGGTGTTTGTTATCGGTTTCATATAACATGCTGATGGCACTCGGTGTTAGAGTGTTTATGAAGTGGGAATATAATTTCTCAGGAATCTAGTCTTGAGGAATTGACTCCTCTATGGAGATTATGGTTAAGGTTATGTGTGAAACGTGCCTTAATTTTGGAAACGTACAAGTCTTGGACAAACTGTCTGTCCTTCAGCTGTTCATCTATGATTTTAGCTAAGACGCTTGCTTTAGATATGTGACAGCTCTGAACTATGCATGATAATTACACTGCAGGCCAAATATTTCAGTATATTATATAAGTGACACTTATCTATAGCTTTACCGTTGTCAATGTCAGCAGCTTAGCAGGACAAAAATGAATGAACACACGCAAAACACACCAACATTTTAAGAAACCTAATTCAGTCGCTAAAGAGCTTTACCTCGAACAAGTGTAAATGATTTCCCCCTCATTCAGCCTGATATCCTTTTCCTTCTGTCGCATTCTTGTCCTCCACACTTCTCCTCTCTGACTGAGCTATCGAGCCCCACACACACACACACACACACCCACCTACCCTCGCTCACTTTCATTCACACACATTCCTGTCATCTGAAAAATGTCACCGCACTGGTTTCAGTGAAACCATGTGAGCACACTCACCGTCCAATGAGAGGTCGGTGTTCCAGAGCTCCTGAAGGCAGGGGGCGTGGCCAAGGTCCCACGTCTTTCGTGTGCCAAACATGACCGCTGGGCCAAGCAGAGCGTACCGCTAGCAGAGAGGGAAGGAGGAAAAGAGCAAGAGAGAGAGAAAGAAAACAATAATACTTGTCATTTATATGAAACATGGTATTAAACCTCTTCTGCTGGTGACTAGGATTCAAAGGATTTTCTGCTACACCGAATATTTCAGATTCCAGAGTAGTACACACAAACATACACCTGATAGTGTATAACACAAGCTATGTTAGTGCCTTTCATCTGCCCAGAACACACACATATGGACAAACACACACTCATACAGTACGCACGCACACACACGGATGGACGCAGGGATTAACACTCGCATGTGCGCACACACACAGACACTAGAATGCACACACATACACACACAGCTCATTAAAGCACAAACAGGAAAGCCTGAGGCTCTGCTGCCTTTGCTCTCAATCCAACAGACAGTACAGATTTTCCAGGATCGTTACAATGCTGTGGAAGTCACAATGTGACATTATCATCATTATCATTGCCCTAAAACAGGGGTCCTCCAAAGGGGGCAATGTTCGTGTGTGTGTGTGAGTGAGTGAGTGAGAGAGTGTGTGAGTGATTGAGTGTGTACACAGTTACACTTAAAGAAGCACCTAATCTTTATCTAAAGACCAAAATCAGTTCAATAGTTCAGCTCCTGTTTAAAAGGAATCTAAAATCATATCAATACCTTTTGTTAAGACTGAAGAGCCCTGTTCTGGTATATCTACACACTACAGTTTCACTTGGACATGCTTTCTCACTACAAATAAAAAAAACATCCCAAACATCCCAAAAAAGTTAAATAATTGATAGTATAGACTCTGAAAAACTGCACAAGCCCATATTTCCTGTGTAGAGTGTAATACAATAGTGCAACCACTGGGGGAAGTAGCAGTGATGAGACTGTAATGCGAGACATTTGTATGTGCATACTGAAACAGGTTTGTGACATGTCTTTGAACACATGCCAATGAACATTTAGATAAATAAAATAGAATACTTACATATAATCTGATTACTAATTATCTAACCACCTAACTAATTACTGTCAGGTATCAGGAATCACAAGCCACACACACACACGCCAAACTCACACACACACAGTGAGGCCAACTCTCACTCACACACACGCAGTGATGCCACTCACACACACACGCAGTGATGCCACTCACACACACACACGTGCGCACCGTGATGCCACTCACTCACTCACACACGCGCGCACCGTGATGCCACTCACTCACTCACACACGCGCACCGTGATGCCACTCACTCACTCACACACGCGCGCACCGTGATGCCACTCACACACGCGCGCCGTGATGCCACTCACACACACGCGCTCGCCGTGATGCCACTCACACACACGCGCTCGCCGTGATGCCACTCACACACACGCGCTCGCAGTGATGCCACTCACACACACGCGCTCGCAGTGATGCCACTCACACACACGCGCTCGCAGTGATGCCACTCACACACACGCTCGCAGTGATGCCACTCACACACACACGCTCGCAGTGATGCCACTCACACACACACGCTCGCAGTGATGCCACTCACACACACACGCTCGCAGTGATGCCACTCACACACACACGCTCGCAGTGATGCCACTCACACACACACGCTCGCAGTGATGCCACTCACACACACACGCTCGCAGTGATGCCACTCACACACACACGCTCGCAGTGATGCCACTCACACACACACGCTCGCAGTGATGCCTCACACACACACGCTCGCAGTGATGCCTCACACACACACGCTCGCAGTGATGCCTCACACACACACGCTCACAGTGATGCCTCACACACACACGCTCACAGTGATGCCTCACACACACACACACACTCACAGTGATGCCTCACACACACACACACACTCACAGTGATGCCTCACACACACACACACACTCACAGTGATGCCTCACACACACACACACACTCACAGTGATGCCTCACACACACACACACACTCACAGTGATGCCTCACACACACACACACTCACAGTGATGCCTCACACACACACACACTCACAGTGATGCCTCACACACACACACACACTCACAGTGATGCCTCACACACACACACACACTCACAGTGATGCCTCACACACACACACACTCACAGTGATGCCTCACACACACACACACTCACAGTGATGCCTCACACACACACACACTCACAGTGATGCCTCACACACACACACACTCACAGTGATGCCTCACACACACACACACTCACAGTGATGCCTCACACACACACACTCACAGTGATGCCTCACACACACACACACTCACAGTGATGCCTCACACACACACACACTCACAGTGATGCCTCACACACACACACTCACAGTGATGCCTCACACACACACACTCACAGTGATGCCTCACACACACACACTCACAGTGATGCCTCACACACACACTCACAGTGATGCCTCACACACACACACTCACAGTGATGCCTCACACACACACACAGTGATGCCTCACACACACACACTCACAGTGATGCCTCACACACACACACTCACAGTGATGCCTCACACACACACACTCACAGTGATGCCTCACACACACACTCACAGTGATGCCTCACACACACACTCACAGTGATGCCACACACACACACTCACAGTGATGCCACACACACACACTCACAGTGATGCCACACACACACACTCACAGTGATGCCACACACACACACACAGTGATGCCACACACACACACACAGTGATGCCACACACACACACACACTCACAGTGATGCCTCACACACACACACACACTCACAGTGATGCCTCACACACACACACACACTCACACACCAGACACACACACTCACAGTGATGCCACACACACACACACACAGTGATGCCACACACACACAGTGATGCCACACACACACAGTGATGCCACACACACACACAGTGATGCCACACACACACACACAGTGATGCCACACACACACACACAGTGATGCCACACACACACACACAGTGATGCCACACACACACACACACAGTGATGCCACACACACACACACACACAGTGATGCCACACACACACACAGTGATGCCACACACACACACACAGTGATGCCACACACACACACACACACAGTGATGCCACACACACACACACACACACAGTGATGCCACACACACACACACACACACACAGTGATGCCACACACACACACACACACAGTGATGCCACACACACACACACACACACACACAGTGATGCCACACACACACACAGTGATGCCACACACACACACAGTGATGCCACACACACACACAGTGATGCCACACACACACACAGTGATGCCACACACACACACAGTGATGCCACACACACACACAGTGATGCCACACACACACACAGTGATGCCACACACACACAGTGATGCCACACACACACAGTGATGCCACACACACACAGTGATGCCACACACACACAGTGATGCCACACACACACAGTGATGCCACACACACACACAGTGATGCCACACACACACACAGAGATGCCACACACACACACAGAGATGCCACACACACACAGTGATGCCACACACACACACAGTGATGCCACACACACACACAGTGATGCCACACACACACAGTGATGCCACACACACACACAGTGATGCCACACACACACACAGATGCCACACACAGTGATGCCCCACACACACACACACACACTGTCTCTCGCGCGCACACACACTGTCTCTCGCGCGCACACACACTGTCTCTCGCGCGCACACACACTGTCTCTCGCGCGCACACACACTGTCTCTCGCGCGCACACACACTGTCTCACACGCGCACACACACTGTCTCACACGCGCACACACACTGTCTCACACGCGCACACACACTGTCTCACACGCGCACACACACTGTCTCACACGCGCACACACACTGTCTCACACGCGCACACACACTGTCTCACACGCGCACACACACTGTCTCACACGCGCACACACACTGTCTCACACGCGCACACACTGTCTCACACGCACACACACTGTCTCACACGCACACACACTGTCTCACACGCACACACACTGTCTCACACGCACACTGTGTCTCTCTCTCTCTCTCTCACTCACACACACACAGTCTCACAAACACACACTGTCTCACAAACACACACTGTCTCACAAACACACACTGTCTCACAAACACACACTGTCTCACAAACACACACTGTCTCACAAACACACACACCTGCTTTCCTGTTTTCCGGTAATCTGTGGTAGGGATGTAGTGCTCCCGCTCCTGCCAGTCTTTGTGAAAAAGCGACCTGACCCAACCCAACATCTTTCTAACTAAATCGCTGATGCTCAGATTTACACCATCATGGTAAAGAAAAGAAGAATGAAGAAAGGCCAAACGGAGGGAAAGGGAACACAGCCGTTTGCTGAGATGTAAGCGAATTGCTGCATGTTCCCAGTCGTGATTACCCATAATCCTTTAAACCTGACAGCAGATGGACTACTCCCTCCCTCCACCTCTTGCTGTGGTCAAGGGCGAAGCAGACCAGACATCCAGGGCCAAATTCAGACAAGTTCGAGTTAGCACCTGTTCCAAAAAAAAAAAAAAAACCTCACTCTCCAACAAGTCCACTGCACTCCCTATGTGTAAGGTCTGGACTGAGTAAATGGAGTGAAGCATCATTTGCTAAGGACTTAATTAAAAAAAATAAGAACAGTGACTTAAAAAATAAAAGGTTCCTCTTGGCACAAATGTCTACGATTGGCTTTTTCAAGATGGATGTGTTAAATTTGCCTTAGTTTTATTTGTTTATGACCAAACAGCTAAATAAGCAAAGGAATCATAAATCTTTTAGTTTATCAAATGGCAGACCTGGATAAATCACACTCATCTCTAACTACATTTAGTAATTGTCATGTGTGCAGCAGTCTGGGAAAATCCAGCACATGTTGCTGTGGCTCAAAACAACCAAGTCTCCAGTCAATAATACACTTTGACCTCTATTTTAAGAAAACAATTACATTTTACCCAAATGATATGGAAAAGCTTCCTAACCATGCCTTGGCAAACCATTGTAACCTTGGATATTCTTGAAAAGATTCTTTCTCTCTCTATAAGTAGATTAACTTATGACATAATTTGACTTCCTGATTAGATTTTGCCTATCTCTGCAGTTAGCTTGGTTAGTCTATGCACACCAAACATGTTAGTTTTCCTAACCTCATGTGATTTTCACTGATGACCATTAGAGGGCTGCAGCACTCCTGAGACTATATGTAGAAGGAATGAGGTCAATGTCGGAGTCATTTACCGCCGGATGACCTAAAAGCATTCAACTCTCTCTCACACCCACGGATCAGCACCTCAGCTCTCTTCTCCCTCTGTATCAGGAAAGTTCGGATACTGTCAGAGTGTCAGTAATAAAAGCTTGCTGCTATGACATACATTCCCACTTCTTTAAATATAATTTATGCTTTGGTCTAATTGTTCCATACCTATGTGTTGACATTTTAACAGCAGATGTTCTACTGCAGGAGTCAGAGGAAGGCACTCACTCTTTACCTTAAAGCAAAGCTAACATTAAAATACCACAGATTCAACAGTGCAGGAATGTCTGCACAAACAAAAGCTCCTTCTAAAGTTAATTAAACTTTGTCAGCATTAAGCACAGATATGAAACTTACCTTTTTTAAAGGATGGATTGAGTCCAGATTAAATTCAGAAAACAATACATCACAAACAGGACAAAAACTGACCTAGCATACAGCATTAGAGTCAGATTTAAGGGGAAGAAAAAAATAATTTTATAAAAAATCCTCATACTTGAATGCAAGTAACTGTACAGCAAAAAAATTGTAAAGTTCATTAAGCAGTATTTATTCTAACCAGGTTAATTAAAAGGGGATGTGCCTTAATTTCTAATGCAATATTATCCAGAAAATGCAGCATGCCATGCATGTGTGTGGTCGTGCATCGATGTACGTGTGTTTTAGTGGACTCATAAATTAATGACAGAATTGGGAATGTCAAAAGCGAGAAAGAAAATCAAACTTACATTAAAATGAAAGACTGTTAAAAAGTGGTATCGAACTGCTTGTAATAATGTATTTAATGCAATATAGCGAGTTGAGTGAATAAAAGGACTAAGGGAATTCTAATCCTTTACTAAAATAAGTTTATAATAAAGCACAACATGCTTCTGACCTGGCTAAAAAAATGTCAAAGACGGTCTCACATGTGAGCTGTGGGGCTCTGCAAGTACTTTTAGTAAGTTATTCTACATGTCTAGCTAGCATTTCTTTCATTCCTCTTGAAGTGTGAAGTGATGTATTGTACTAGAAGGAAAGTTAGATGACAGCTTTGCTATAGTTACTTAGATGTGTAACATCAGCTTGAAGCATGTTCAGTTTAAAGCAACATACCAAATAAAAAATTTACAAGGGAAGTGGGGATTTTTCTTTCTACCAGGCAACTAAAATAAGCCCACTTATAAAATCTGCCTGTCCTCGGTGCATAGGGTATTGAGTTGTCCTACTTTATTCATTGTCTCATTATAAAGATAGTTCATAATTTTTTTGTCTGAGAAATGAACTGAAACAGAAACCCCCAAAGCCTCCTGCTTTTCTCCATTCCCCTACCTCCTGTTTGGAGACAATATGTGCATAAAGCCGGGCTCACACCGAGTTATATTGGTCACGATTTGGTCGTCTCAGACAAATTTTAAAAATCCTAAAAGATTTCTAGAATCCTAGAGTAAAATCTCTAGTCTTTGATCACTGGTTTGACATCGTCACTGACAGCCGATTAAATGCCGTTGCAATCAGTTTTTTCCTCAGATAAAGTTGTCAGTGTCAGCAGATTTCACACTCATGTTAAAAATCGTACAGTGTGAGCCCAGCTTAAGAAAAAAACTGAAGAGTTGATAAGATTTACTTCAACGGGAACACAAAACTAATTTCCAGGACAGAAACATTTGTTAAAATTAACATAATGAAACTAACGTAATCTACAACACATTGTTAAGGTATTGTAAACTATTATGATAATAAAATCCATTTTTAAATGCAGCAAATGTACTGAGTTCAATTCCAAATGGAAATGTCATGGGAACATCACATGGGAAACATATATTCTTAGAGCACACACTGGATGATGAAAAAAAAATCACAATTTTGCAGCATTTGTTCTATCAGAACAGTTCATATTTTAGGCACTTTGCTGACATGAAAAAGGCAATACATCCAGTGGTATGTAACAATCAGTTAACAGGCTGTGACGAAAGACTAGAGAGCTACTACTGAAAAAGAGCATTTCATTAGACCAGCCGTAAGCATCAATTATTCAACACAAACACACACACATGATCCGCTCACTGTATGGTGTGCCATAATGAATCCAGCAGGCTGCTGCTATCTGCAGTGTCTCACACATCAGCCTTTGTGTCTCATTTGCGTGGAGACACACACACACACCCCCACACACAGACACACAGGATGACAAATTTACACAAGATGAGAACAATATAACATGCTGCTCCTGAGTGTGAATGAGTGGATATCAGAGACAGTACATATTTTAGATATAAAAGAGTCAGCGCCTCTGCTATAATTAGGAGCTAGCAGCCCTCGAGCTAACAAATCCTTTAGCGTTTAGCTGCCTAAACTGGAACATATCAACGCTGTCCATTTGTACTCACCTCCTGGCTCTCTTCATCTCAGCACTGTCATGGAGAGGAGCACTGTACGCTAACTGTACACACACCACCATGCACGGTCACACTGCCACCAGCACCCCGCTCTGGATTCCCACCCCTCCTCTCAGTCTCTCACTCTCTCACACACACACACTTTCTCCTTCTTTCTCTCACACACACTCTTTCCCTCTCTCCAACACTACGCTTTCACTTGCAGTTCCTTAGTAACGGAAATATAACTAGCATCACTGCTCATCTCCCCTCCTTCTCTCCATCTTTTCTCCATTGCTCCCTTCATTAGCTCCAGAAATAAATAATTTAACTACTTTGGTCCTCCTACCTAGCCATTACTGTGTGTGTCACATGGCAACCTACTTTTGGCCTCAGATATGGACTCATAAGCTCACACATAAAAATGTAAGACACGTCTATACTGGGGATGTAACCGAACACACACATGCTCGCTCGCTCTGACACACCCTCTCTCCCTTGCTCTCTCTCACACACACACCAAAAACAAACAAGAGCACTTTCCCATGCTAATTGAACAGAGTTCACTCATTCTGGTTGTGTATTAAGAGCCTATTCATTCTCTCAGATACAGCACCACCACTGACCTCATTTACTTCAGAAACGCAGGCTCTCCAGAGATGAAATACTCTCTTGCACACACACAAACACACTTTCTCTCTTGCCTCCCACTGCTCAGTAACTGGGTTACAAACATACACACCATTAAAGAGAAATCTGAGCCACAGTGGAGCAGTTTCCCTGTGAACTTCCCTCTGGTGTTAAAAACATAATGTGTAAAGCCATTTCGCAACTGTTAGTCTGTTAGGTTAAAATGTAATATGTATGTCCTGGGCTAGTGGTTGTCCCCCTCTGAGAGACTATGTTATGCACCATTAGGATATAAAATATAGGTTTAAGGAGGGATAAACATATTTAAAAAGAAATATACAGTATGAAACCAAATCACTTCTAATGTACAATTCAGCCTTTGCACTTTGTTAATCTGTGATCATCAGACTTGGGTATGTGGTTTTGACTCAAAGAGTATCTTGAGGAATAAAGGCATTTGGTTTTAAGATGGCTGTTATCATTTTGAGCTCTGCAGCTTCTGTTTTTTTTTTTTTTTTTTGCATTTTTCTAGATAATCCTACATTGTCAGAACCCACATGTGCAACTCTAAGCTACAGAACATTTCAGCATGGTTTGAGGCAAGCACCTGGCCATTTAATTTTGGTGTTTTTAAAATGATACTCCTCTGGTAGCTTTGAGCTTCCATGAATAAAATTAAATATCCACAAACTCAACATGTCTTGGCTTGTCACAATTTGATTTTATGAGCCACTGTGGGTAATACTGAGGGTACAGATTTTAATAGACAGAGTAAATTAGATGTTAAACATCTAATGTAGAACATTATAGATATATGTATGTTCCTCTTTTATTGTGTGTATATGCTGTCTGTACATGCTGTCTGTCTGTCTGTGTGTGTGTGTGTGTACATGTGTAAATGATCAGAAAGAGGATTAGCAGAGTTTATTATAGGAATGAGAACCTAAAAAGGCGAGAGAGAGAGAGAGAGAGAGAGAGAGAGAGAGAGAGAGAGAAACTCTGAAATAGCACAGGATTAAAGGGGAGAGCATCAAGTGCTTTGTCTGAAGAAAACAGCTTAACCTCTCACTGCATATCACTCTCACTGTTATAACACTCAGCACTGTTTTTACTCTCTCTCACACACACATACACAGGCTTTTACCAACACTCCTGAGATTCTAAAATGGGACACTAGGACAAAAGAGCACATTAACACAATAACCTGTGTCCACTCCCGCGTTCACTAAAGAATGCATTGATAAAGTTTCTGTGAAGCATTCTCTGCTTCACCTTTTAACATTCCTCAATCAAAGACCACAAGCTTCTTACGCAAGAACTACGTCACACCTAACACTTCCCTCTTCTCTAAGGGAGAGAGACAGAGCAAGTAAAGGACAGAGACAAGGTAAAAAAAAGCAGTGCTGTACAATGAAACTAGAAAAACTCCCATATCAATAATGCAAGTCATACAATACCCAAGTCAAACATACCATTCTCACAGTAGCACTTTTAATGTCATTGAAGACTGAAAATAACAAAAGTCTTTTTAAAAAGTCATTTTACATTGATAGTGGTCACCACCGTCACCCATACAGAAGTCAAAGATGAACCAGCCTGATATTTATATAACTACAACAATTCAGGACAATGTTCACTATGAAAAAGCTAGAATGCTTTTTTTCCTCCATTAATTGGAACAGAGATCAAACCTACTTGATTGGGATTTATGGGTACCCGAGGCCACACCTCCCTCACTGGGACTTACAGGTACAGATACCACACCTCCCTCACTGGGACTTACAGGTACAGAGACCACACCTCCCTCACTGGGACTTACAGGTACAGAGACCACACCTCCCTCACTGGGACTTACAGGTACAGATACCACACCTCCCTCACTGGGACTTACATGTATGGAGACAGAGACCACACCTCCAGACTGAATCATAGAGGCCATGCCCCTTTTACTGGGACTAATAAGTACAGAGACCACACCACCTTCTGCAAGAAACAGATGAGGCTACTGGTGAGGAAACTGGTGAATGAAAATGCCACACATCCTTCACGGAGACTGAGATACAAAGGCCACACTTAGTTCACAGTGTTTCATAAGCCTTCTACTCTCTAAAGATAACACTACACTGTTTCACACAAAACCAAATCACTGGACTGAATTTTGGACTGAAACTGCTCTTTATTATACCCTTAAAAATCACTGACTGATTAAACATATTTAGAGGAGTCCTCTTCATCTCGTCATCATAAATTTAGACAATATCATCGTAGAACCCTGAAAAGCACTATTTGTCATCAAAACTGCTCTCTCTGTGTGCATATTTTTTCCAGTCTCTCACCTGGGCTCTCTTGCTGCACTCAGGTACCTCCAGCTGGTTGGTGGTGCATGATGTGTGCTGGTCTTGGTTTTTGACCCTGACAGGATTTCCCGTTTTCCTGCACTGTGTATAGGGCAAATTTTTGCTCGGTTTCTCTGTGAACTCTGCTGCCTTGCCTTCAGGAAGCTGCACAGCTTTCTGTCTTTTCAGCAGGCTGTAGATGGACAGCAGCAGTAGTGGGCACAGCACGTACATGATCTCAGTGAGTAGCACAAAGCACTTTTAGGATTTCTGTAACACCCAGTTGCACACGGAGTCCTCTGGGGGAAATTCAACCTGTTTCTTCTCCAGAGGGAGACTGTAATGCTATCTTCTGGTGCGTGTTACAGCTGTCCGTGATATCAGCTGTTGCGCTGGCGACCTTGATGTTCAGTCAGAAAGCATGGAGTGAAACATGAGCAACACCTTGCTGCTACAGAGATCAATGTCTAATGAAGTTCTTCTCTATTGTTCAGTCCAAAGACAAAGTTCACTTCTGCAATACATTCACAATATGTCCCCTGTCTCCAACTGTAAACCCAGCCTCTAGGTTTTAACAACCACATAGCCTTTAAGCTCTCACTGACGGTACAGTGTGACATCAGAAAAGAGCTGCTCCTAATGCTCATTTAGAATCCAGATAATCCTCTGTCCTTGTGTACCTAATGTGACTGTCTCAGGCAGGTTGCACTGCTTTTATAGTTTGTGACTCCTTTCATAGCTGAAGCTGGTCATGCAGTGTTCACCTGGATACACACAGACACGCCCCTGAAAAACCTATCAGCTCTCCACTGGAAAAATTATACAATATTCAAGTCCAAAGTCCTACACATCCACCCTAATAACAATCCTTTACTGATATACAGTATGTCATGTCACGTAGCTGAGTTAATCTTTTCTATATTGGAATCGATCAAAACAAGTCAGGACCTTGATTCTCAAAGCCTCAGAACAATTTATTCATAGAATCAAACTTCCTTTTTGGAGGAACAAATAAGACCTGGGTGACAGTTGTTCATCCTCTGTTTCCACTCCCACAGAGAGAATGCAAATGCTATAAAAGATTGCATTTAATATTATGAGAAATTTAAGAATGTAACAAACTATAGCCAATATGCTGTCTGAGTGAGTGGGTGGGCAGGCAACATAAAACAAATAAAGAATATTAAAAAAAAGAAATAGAGAGGCAAATGGACAGATCAAGACATGGACAGGGATAAACGGGGCAATAGAGCGATACACAGAGACAGACAATGACAGACATAGACAGAGATGGAAAGAAAGCAAGTTAGAGAAACCACAACAGAAAGAATGGTGATGGATCTAGAAAAGATAAACACAGAGTTGGCAGTAGAGAGAAATATAAAAATAAAGAGACAGAGAAAGTCACAGATGGATGGATGGACAGACAGACAGACAGATAAATAGAGATGAGAAGGGGGAAAAGAAAGGAGAGACATGAGAAAGTAAGAAAATAATATCAAAAATCATTCATCACAACCTGCCGCAGACACAAAAAGCTTTGGCTCCATCCATCTTGCACTAAACCCTGACCATTTTTGACCATTCCCACAACACTGTGCTACCACCATCATGCTTCTTGTAAAGACATTGTTCTTGGAGTGATCAGAAGTGTTTGGTTACACCAAAAATAGCACTTTATGCCATGATCAAAGAGTTCAGTCTTGGGCTCATCAGATCAGGGGAACGTTCACCTATGTGTCTGCTATGAAATTTCATATAGCTGTGCGCAATAACTGCTGTCCTTGCACTATTCAATACCAGTTGCTCTCTAACTCTGGAATATCCGTTTGACTAATTATGTGACTCCTGATGGTAACTGGTTTAACTGAAGTTAAGTTAGGGGGTTCACAATACATACTACGAAACAATACATACTTAGTGTTACTAGCTTTATTTTTTATTTGCAATATTATGATTGTATCATTACAAAATATCTAAAAGTTAAAGGGGGTGAACATACTGTATATACATAAGGTATTGTATGAGCAGAGCATCCTTAACTGGTTGATGGATTCAGAAAGATGGTCTAAATATAACATGACCTAAATGATCAGTACTGTGGCAATCTCTGCAGTGCCACCTGATGGGACCTGACAGTCTCAATCAAAGCAAGAGAATTCTGATGGCATGACTGTCTAGTGGCACATTTTACACTGTCGCATGCTTAATTTGTCTTTGTATGGAAATGGAGCAGAGAGAATAGAGAAGGTAATATTTGATGTGATCAGTCATTATGCACTGCTTCATGCTTTTAACATGAATCCTTCCATTAATGTCAGTTAATTACAGCTCGACATGGATGTTTCAACTCTGATCATAAAGGCGTAAATGATCAAAAGGAAAGGGAGTGCCAAAACAAAAATAAATCTTTTGAGTCAAAAAGACATCATATCAAATTTCGTATAAAGTAATACAGTTTTAGGAGAAGGTGCACCGATACTGTTGTTTCATACAAGATATTATTGAAAATATGGTAATAAAAGAATACTTTATAACAGTTAGTCTCTGCTTTTCATCTCAGTATTCACCTGTGCCAGATGGATTTGAAGATGATTTGAAGTTGCATAGACATGAATAATATCCCAGTAATTTTTTGAAGATTCACAGCTACTGCTCTCTCATATCCTTAACAAACAGCTAGTAATTCTTGCACACATCACAGCAGAGGCATGTGATTATATATATATATATATATATATATATATATATATATATATATATATATATATATATATATATATATATATATATATATGATATGTGATATACATCTTCTATATAGATCTTCTTCTTCCACTCATTTCATTGTTCCCTCTGTCCGTCTTGTAACTATGGGGAATAGAGCTTTCAGTTACTCTGCACCTCAGCTCTGGAACTCACTTCCATCTGAACTTCGTAATATTGTTTCTCTTTCATTATTCAAATCTCAGCTTAAAACTCATCTGTTCAGTTTAGCTTATTCTACACCATAATTTGTACTGCTGGTCTAATTTGTATCGCAATTTAGCTATTCGATTTTGATTGTCTTTGTTGTTTTTTGTACGGTGACCTTGAGTGTTCAGAAAGGCGCCTTTAAATAAAATGTATATATATATATATATATATATATATATATATATATATATATACATATATATACACATATATATACACACACACACATATTAACAGACACTTCTTGAAAGCCTTGCACCCTTGCCCCAACCATCTGAAATTTTACTTTAACTTGAGAAAGTTTTAAACTGATTAATGTGAAATAAATATCACGTATGTTTGAGTTAGCAAAAATAGACAACTAGAACATGATTATGCACATATTTTGTTTGACTGGCACTCTTATGCTCAACACTGAAAGGTTGTCCCATGTTATTATGAGACTGATTGTGAAACTGATTTCTAAAATGATGCTATAGAAAGATAAAATTTTTTTAATGCATAAGTTACTCATTACTGCAGAAAAAAAAATGAAAAATCCAAGATCCAGCTGATTATCATGTATTAGATATTATTATGCATTAGTACACCCTGCCCTATACTGTAAATCAGAAAAGATTTCAAAGCTTATTTTCCTTCCTGGAAAAATATGCAATCAGATGAAAATCAACACACAAGCCCAGGTTGGAAATAGTTTTGTTCACGGTCCGTTCACCTGGATACACACAAACACGCCTCTGACAAAAATATAAGGGCTTCTCTGTAAAAATGATAAACAGTGCTCAAGTCCACAGTCCTTTATAATCACTGACACTCCTTTATAGAACCTTGCCATATCACACAGCTGAGTTAATGTTTTCATTGCATGGAATTGCTTTAAATATCAGTAATAAAAACCCACATACTCTAAACATGTGAGAATATTTTAGTTCTAATGCATTGAATGGACTTGGATTGACCTTATAAGCTCCTTGGGGACAGACGTCTTCATCCTCATCCTACACACTTGTCCTCATCCTATTATGTCCTATATCTATCACTTTTATACAGTCACTGAGTGTATTTAATATATGGCTTACAAAAAATTTTTTGAATAGTGACAGGGCAAATGATTTTGGAGAGATAACACCCGGAATTCAAATGGACTTTATTTGACCATTTGTTTTATTCGACATTAAGATTTAGAGGAGCAAAAATCCCTTTACTGAAACACCAAAAATTAATTCAACAAAAAAGCATTTGTTTAGTGGCAGCATAAGTATATACCCCCAGGGTCAACACTTTGTAGAACGAGCTTTGTCTACTATTACGGCTTTAGCTATTTTTTAGTATATGTCTCCATCACCTTTGCCCATCTGGATCCCGATATTGTTGCCCATTCTTCTTGACAAAATTGCTCTGTCATATTTGTCCGAGATCACTGGTGAACAGCAGCTGCCAAGTCCCGTAAAGATTCTCAAATGGATTGAGGTGTGGGTTATGACTGGTCCATTCAAAGACATTCAGGCTCTTGGCTTTGAACCACTCTAATGTAGCTTTGGCAGTATGCTTAGGGTGATTGCCCTGTTGGAAAGCAAACCTCTGCCAATGTGTTAATAGTACCTTTCGTGACATGTAGCAAAGCAATAGGAATTCCTCTTCTGGTTATAAAAGTCAGTTCATTTTGACTTGCTCAGTTATCATCTAGTCTATCAGTTACAGTCCAAAAAGCTGTTTCAACCCAGAGCATAAAAACATGATTGATATGCTCTACAAACCACAGACGGAGAAAAAACACACAACACCACAAAGGCAATACAATAATAAACCTTTCCAATCATAAACATACACTTTTCGGAGAGCTTATCTGAGGTCAGAGTGTTGTATTATCAGCAGAATTGTATTAAATAATAAACTAAAAAAAAAAATCTTATGCCCTAAAGAAGTCAACACCAATGCAACAATCCTGTCTAGTCTACTCTGCAAATTATATATAATGGTGAAAATATATGAATTCATGACTGCGATTAGTCTCTGCTTTCCGTCTTAGTGTTTAACCTCTTAAAATGATATAGATGATTAATATCCAGACATCTGTCTTTAGAACCACTATAGTTACACACATTACAGAACCTCTAATGTCAGCCACATACTTACAGACAAATCTGCCTTCCAAACGTCACATCACTGATGACTCACTGCTATTGGGTATTGCAGGATTCCAGAAAATATGACAGGGTGGAAAAAGAAAGGAAGGGGGAAAGATTTAGAAAGCAGAGTCTCTCTCTCTCTCACACACACACACAGAAAGAGATCCACTCAATCATCATAACAACAAGAAGTGTATGTTTGCACATGTGTGTCTTGTGTGTGTTTGCGCACGTGTGCGTGCGCGCGTGTGTCTGGATGACAGAAATCCAGACAGATGAACAGAATAAGAGAGAGGAAGATGGAGGAAGAGAGAAAGTCAGAGAAAGACAGAAACAGACACAAAAAGAGAGAAACAGAAACACATGGAAGATGATGAATAGAAGTAAACAGAGGGTGTGGAAACTGTTGAAGGGGAGAAGACACACAAGCATAGGAGAGACAACACATACAAACACATATGTACATATGTGACATATGTAGAAAAGCAAGAGACAAACGAAAACCAGCCAGAATCTCTTAGTCACGAGCAGTACATTTGGCATGGCTGTCCTTACAAGCCCGATGTGTGTGTGTGTTTTATTTTAGGAGGTAATTGCATATCGAGTCAGACGGGTGGGTAGCACCATAATCACAGGGCACATCTTAAGTGGGGCGTGTATGCATGTGTGTGCGCTCGTTCACTATGGCGTTCAGAACATCCTGAGTGAACACTGTAACATCTATTGTGACTTTAGAGGCCCAAGCAAAGCGTCCAGGCATGGAAACATACACATGCACGTGCACACATGCGCACATGCACCACACACAGAAGTAGCCATGTTGTAGTGTTGTTGCACCACATCTGCTTTCCGCATGCCATTCTTTTTCCCTCGGTTCTTCCCCCCAGTAAATGCTGGCAACATCAGAAAACGCCAAGCATGTTGTCTATTTAAACTACAGTAGAGTCAGCAAAATGCATTTTGGTGCGTAGGAGCTTACGCCATACAACATGGGAACATCACTACTTCTTTGACTCCTGTAAAGGTGGTCAAGATCCAACAAAATGGATGAATTTGTGTGCAGTTTGTATAACACCCCTATGTTCTCAAATCTTCCCTGAGGACATCAACAGGGTTGGACATTAGAAGTAGTTTAGATCTACAGGGAAAACAAAAGAAAAGAAATGGATGTGGTAATAGAGGGTGGCAAAGAGAGACAGAAAAAGAGATAGACAGACAGAAGAGAGACAGTGAAAGAGAGAAAGACACTGAGAAAACGAGAGAACATATTTATTGAGAGAACACAGTTTTATAAAGTTTATAGAGATTACCAATCTCAGTATCACAGCTCACAGAAGAGGCTCTGAAGTCTTACTGATACGCAGCACACCACTGAGGCTGGACTGGAGACAGGTAGAACGTGGCAGAGAGAGAGAGAGAGAGAGAGAGAGAGAGAGAGAGAGAGAGAGAGAGAGAGAGAGAGAGAGAGAGAGAGAGTGCGAGAGAGAGAGAGAGAGAGTGAGAGAGAGGGGGGAGCAGTGCCACCTGCTGGTATGATACAGTCAGCACCGCCACCTGCTCTTACACCATCTGCTCTGCATTGATAGCTTTGCATGGCTTCTGGAAACGTGTTTTTATAGTAAGTGTTTAGAGACTTGTACGTGAGTTTATATGGGGCCCGAGCCAACATTCAAAGCATACAAAACCCAGGAGACCACATGGCTGCACTGGCTCAAATCACTGTGTAATGTGTAAAGCAAGTACCACATGGACGACACAGTCAAAGCAGAATTATAAAAAATGTCAGATTCAAGAAATCAAAAAGCTTAGAATTCAGTAGAGCTTTGTTTGTTCAGAATAGTGTAAACATAGTTTATTTTAGTTGTTATTTTGCAGCCTTGGTATCCTTCTTCCCTGTGTAAACCTTGTAAAGCTTTTTTATTGCATCATTTATCATGTCACTGCTGAATTTTTACTTTTATTAAATTTCTGTGAGAAGTTACATTTACATTTACAGCATTTGGCAGACGCTCTTATCCAGAGCGACGTACATAAGTGCTTAAATCTCTAACATTGGATACAATAGCTATGTAACCGTTATTGGTCCCGAAACTAGTTATTGCAACCTCACTTGTTTTTCAGAGAAGACAAGAATAGCAGGATGAACCGCCACCGTAAACAGCAGCCACTTCACTGTTTATTTCTCACAGTAAACCTGAGGACTCTTCACTTCACTCTCGGTCCTGACTCGCAATCTGGAATGACTCATGTGCAAGCAAAGGATTAGCAAAACGGCAGTAAGCTTGCTCCCTGGTTAATCCATGGTTTATTGCATTTCCTTCTCCAACACACCCATTTAACCGCCTGAGATATTTTAATGAGCTGATGAGAACAGGAACAACATTATAAGAAGAGAAAAAATACTAAAATGTGTAACCTCTAGTGACAAAACTCTGATTAAGAGCATAAAGGGGAAGGACACGATGATCCTCATGCATTTATGTCTAGTGGCCTTTTTAAACCCCGACACTCACAGATCTCCGGTCGCACACTACAGGCCGTAGTGTTGCCGTATTGTTGAGTATACATATTAAAACTGACCATAAAAGAAAACATCACAGGATACTGTGATGTGGCTTGGTGCAAAGCTAACTTACTGTTCCTGCTGGTCAGTCCTGAAAGGTTTTATTTCTCTTATACTATAGGAATTTTCCAATCATAATCCACTCATATTTTTAAATTACAACATGCTGTGCAGTTATTAATCTACCTGCCATATGCCGTGAATGTAAATGTGAATCAGTTACAGCTAACATCGTGCAACTAACATTGTGCAAAACAAGCAGGTTCCTGTTGTCACTTTTGTTTTCCTTGGCTGTATTAGAAATAAACAGTTGTGCCTGCACCAGCCTCTCTTTTACTCTCTCTTATTTAAACTAAGAAAACAAAAATGCAGCTTTCCACATAACTAAGAATGTAAAGAGTTGTCACTTGTTGAACGAGTTGAACACTTTGCCTGCAGGGAAAACTTAAAAGAACAGGTTTAGCTCATAGCGCTGATGCACTAAATTCTGCTTTCAAAAATTTAAAATGTTTACCAAGTATTGACATATCACAGCTTGCAAATGTATTTTATTGGCAGCTAAAAGTTGTCCCATTCTCCATTTTCCTTGCAAAACTTTTGGAGCTCTGAGATTTTCTTGGGCTTTCTGGCACACACAGAATGTTTAAGATCATTTGGGGGTTTTGCTTTGCCTTTCAGCCCGGCATGAGAACAGCTATCTCTGAGAGACTTCTCGGTCTTTCAGATCTTGCCTTGACTCAACTTCTTAATGACATTTTGGACAGTGGAAGACTTGAACTGGGAGCATTTTGGTATCCTGGATTTTTAGATCCTCACTCAGCTGGTTAGAAGAGGTCAAGGTTGTCAAGTTAAGCGCTGAGGCTTTGAGTGTTTAAACATGTGAACATGCCATAACTAATTTTTTTAAATTACTTTAAGTAACAAAGTAAATAAACATTTTCAGACATTCATTCATTCATTTTCTACCGCTTATCAGAACTACCTCGGGTCACGGGGAGCCTGTGCCTATCTCAGACGTCATCAAGGCAGGATACAAACTGGACGGAGTGCCAACCCATCTCAGGCATTTTCAGACAATGTTATTTAATGATTTCAAATGGATTTTATTATTATTTTTATTATCAAATGGATAAAAGAAGAGATTATTTTTTTATCTTGACTTTTACAGCATAACTACAATATTTATTTGTGGCATTAAGACACAATATCGTCCTCTGTGCCTATAGTCTATAGCTCTCTGTGTGGGAGGGATGGTATACTCTCTCCTGTCAATCACAGCAACATCAGCCAATCACGAGTGTCTGTGAGCTTATGTACGTGAAAGAGGGCAGACAGCATGTGCTATACTACCTTGTGACCCTGTGGCTGTGTCTCACTTTTGAAACACCACTTATTTTATTTCATGATTGGGATTTATTTTGCAGACAAATTGTGGTAGTGCTTGTTTTTTTTTATGCAGAAAAAAATGCTAGATGACACACACACACACACACCCTTATTAAACCCATTCATTACATGAAGTCAGGTGTTGTTCTGAGGATAAAAATGCGTCACGCCAGACGCTATGATTTTGCTCCAACATGATACTTAAATTAAAGACTAGTCAGAATTACTCAATGGCTGATTAAGCAGGATTTGGTTGTGAGTGCAATGACCTTGAATGTTAGAAATGGGCTAGAAGAAGAAGAAGAAGAAGAAGAATAGTAGTAATACTGGTCATGCCCTTGACTGCATTTAGTCACTTATTACTGGGACAAATGGGTCATTTCACAAGTTCATTACGTAACGTCCATTAAGTCCACTCCATAAAAGTGTTCCAAATAGCGGCTCCTTCTAACATGCAGTGCACGAGCGCACGAGTCCAGCTATTTGGGACACAGCCGCTTTTAAATAAGCTGCACGAGTTTTTAACGTCACCTCAACTTTTTTTTTTTCTGACCGAACAAACGTTATTTATAAAAAGCAAGGAAAAAAAACAACTTTTAGATCATTTATCCGGAGTTAGACCGAACACAAGCACACAAATACACATAAATACACAGAAACTCAAGTATGGAAAGTTAACGAACTTACGGTTGACGCCGAGACGCCAAAACTTCTCCTCAGGACAAACAATATATTTCCTAATAGTTTTACAAGTGACAAAACTACCTCGACGTGGTTTACAAACAGGACGCCTGAGTTTTAGTGAAATATGAATGAAGAAAACCAAACCGGGGAGTCAAGCTGTAGCGTAGAGATGAGGCGCGGGAGCGCGCACTGACTCGGAAAAATGACGGCGAAGGGGGCGCGCACAGCTGACCGCTCGCGCTGACGTGCGGTGACGTCACTACGTTCCAATCTGTGAACAGTTAGTGAGAAACTTCCAGATACTTCCGAGGTTTCCATAACTACCTGTTCACAATAGTGTATTTAATCACATACATATATATACTACTTTTAACAAAGGAAAGGTGTAGAAAACAGTAGTGAGAGCAGCTATGGTGTGTTGGTTAGAGACTGTAGCAGTGAGGAAAAGACATGAGGCAGAGATGGAGGTAGCAGAGATGAGGATGTTGAGGTTCTCTTTAGGAGTGATGAGGATGTTGAGGTTCTCTTTAGGAGTGATGAGGATGTTGAGGTTCTCTTTAGGAGTGACTAGGATGTTGAGGTTCTCTTTAGGAGTGTGGAGGATGTTGAGGTTCCTATTAGGAGTGATGAGGATGTTGAGGTTCCCTTTATGAGTGACGAGGATGTTGAGGTTCCTATTAGGAGTGATGAGGATGTTGAGGTTCCCATTAGGAGTGATGAGGATGTCGAGGTTCTCTTTAGGAGTGACGAGGATGTTAAGGTTCCCTTTATGAGTGACGAGGATGTTGAGGTTCTCTTTAGGAGTGACGGGAATGGACAGGATTAGGAAGGAGCACATCAGAGGGCCAGCTCAAATCACTTGGTTGGCTGTTTTGATGACAAGGTCAGAGATACTAGATTGAGATGGTTTAGACATGTACAGAGGAGGGAGATGGTTATATTGGTAGAAGGATGTTGGAGATGGAGCTGCCAGGTAAGAGGTCAAGAGGAAGGACAAAGAGGAGACATGGATGTGTTAAATGAGGACATGTAGGTAATTGGTGTGAGTAGAGTATGATGAGGATAGAGTTATGTGGAAACTGATGATTCGCTGTGGCGAAACCTAACGGGAAAAGCCAAAAGTAGAAGAAGAAGACTTATATACTACTTTTATACACAACTGTTCTTCAGCTGAGTAAATTAAGCTACTGTCTTACCTGTTTGTTTAGGTGCCTATTATGTTTTTTTTAAACACTCTTAGAAGAACAAATGTAGTATAGTGTGAGTTCAGTGAAAATATCCAGTGGCCATATAAGGTGATAGCTTCTGAAAATGTACAATATTGTGAAATATCTTAAAAATGCTTCAGAAAGAATTGTTTTTTTGGGCATTACTTTGTAGATTGGCTTACTGTCTTTGTGGAGTTTCTGTGCATCGTCCTTGTGGGTGTCCTCTAGGTTCAATTGTTTCCTCTCACCTTGCAGAAACATGGCAGAAGGTATATTTGCAATGCTAAACAATGCTTAGCTGTCAATGTGTGTGCATGGTACATGGTGTGTTTCTGGAATAGACTCTGAAACCAACTTAACCCTGAGAAGGATCAGAATCAGTTTGGGTTTGTTACTATAGCTCCGAAGTCACCAAAATAAGAATACAAAAATAAAGACTTATATAAACAAGATAAATATATATATATATATATATATATATATATATATATATATATATATATATATGTATATATATATATATATAAATAGTTAATTTAGATATTTTACAAAAAGATAATTTACAAAAAAATATAAATAAAACTAGGATTTAAAAAACTATACAGGTAAAGGTATATTGTTGCACAGTGAGAGGAATTATAAAGTCCGATGGACTTTCACAGGGAGGATTTCCTGTGATTAATGAAAACGAATGTGTATGAAAAAACAAATCCTGATATTTTCCACTTTTTCTAGCAACTGGTACTTTTATTAAAGCCTATACACTAAATTGAAACGCTTTAAATTTCATTTGTATTTGGAAAGCGCTTAAATTACAGATACAATTCCAAAAAATAAAAAAAATAAACGTTTACAAGACCTTAAGCAGACATCTAGGCATTTTTCGACCACATGATATACTGTAATACGATATTATTCAATGCACCTAAAATCTACTTCTATAAATAAACTGATGAATAAAACTGCATTAGGGTTCCAGATAGATAAGAAACAATGTGTAAAATAGAATCAACAGTTGCACAATTTTAACTTTTTTTTATTATGCCATTTCTGTAAAGCAATTGTTTACATTTTGTACATTAAAGGAACTTAAATTATTCATGATTCAAAAGTTTTTTTTTCTCTGTTTTCATATGAGCTGAACGGACATTTTGTTCTCAAATACTTCAGGCTTATTAATCATTGTTAGATTCTCTCTGTACTGCCCTTCACATATGAAAGAGTCACTAGAACAAACAACTGTATTATGTGTATTGACTTAAAAACCTGTAACTGAAAGTAGGTACTCACAACTCGGTAGTATGAACGCACTACGATGTGCATGTTTTACCTACGAGCTATAATATCTCAGAGGAGTATTATATAATGCTATGATCTATAATAAAGAAATAAATAAGTATAAGGGTATTGTCATGTTTTAGAAAAGAGGATGTTGTCACCGTTAAATGGCTGTTAAAAGTAATCAGGTACCAAATAAGATATAAAGCATGATGTAGTGTGCTGTTATCGGAAAATAATAAACAGTAAGGTGGTGTCATGCAGCCTGATATCAGATGCGATCCTAAAGTTGATTATTGTTTTGATAATGTTGTGAAATATCTGAGATATGTTTATCTGCAAAAAACACAAGTCGCTCCGTCAGAAGCCTGAATCTCCATCAGATTCAGCAGAGCTGTGGTACAAGAGAAATTCATCATACAGTTTCATCTTATACAAAAATGAATCAACACAAAGGACATCTTTATATCCTTTACATAATGAGCAACTTTAACGCTGAAGAGTTATTATTCAGTCTTCTGAATGAACACAGCTCATTTATTATTGTTCCTTAGATTCTCACGTTTTTTTTCCACTTCCTGCCTCGGGTCTACTACCAGAGAGAAACAATGCAAAAAATCCTCCCATTTCCTGTCTCTCCCCCCCCCCCCCCCCTCATTCTCTCTCTCTCTCTCTCTCTAAGAAAAGAACCACAAAGATCATTTACACTGACAAATTACCCAATATGATAACAAAAACAAATACTGAAATATATCGCATTTATCCCAGAGCTTTAGAATATTAATATTGTGCATACACCATTCAATTTCATTATAACATCTTTCATAAAAACCAATCATATACTCATGTTATTTATAGCAGGTTACTTATTACTTTGTACCTAATGTTCATGATATTTACAGTACAATCTAAAAAGATCTCATATGAAAACGAAGAACTGAATTGTGCCATGTAATTAAAAAAAATAAATCCCAAAAAGTATTTTTCTTACAGGATTTTTTCCTTACATGCTGAAATACTGAAACCTGCGCATCTGTGCACATGTAGCACTCTACACTAAGTATGGAAGCTTGCTCTTAGCAAAACTATGACATATACTGTATGTCACTTTGCTGTATTTCAGTGCTTAAATCCAGCTTGAGCTATAATGGAAGACAGTGTAGCAGTTTAAAAGAAATCAGGTTCCATAAGACGCTCACTCGCTTTCACAATGGCATCTCCTTCCTGTAAAGCTCATGTCAAATTTAAAACCAGTTATGACTTTAAAACCAAAAGCATTACAAATTGTACTTAAATAACAAATCCCCCTTTGGTTTAGATTTAGATTCATTTTGCAAATATTTCCCTATAATAGTAAAAAGCATTATAATAACAGGCCATTTCCCAGCCTTGCGTTCTAATTTCTCATCCTTTCTTTCAACTTCTATTCTTCTTTCTTCTCCTCCTGCTCGGTCTCCTTCACCTTCCCATCTTCCTCCTCTGCCATTTCAATGCTGAGGATCTCCTCTCCATGTTGGTGTGGGGTTATGCGGATGATCATCGTGCTGTCTGTGGTCTCTGCCACCATGTCTTCGTCATCCTGCGTGACTGTGCGCTGGACGGGAGAGCGACGATGAATGGGTGAGGGAGGGGGAACGGGCGCTGCTGTGGTGGTCATGCTGTCGGAGGTCTGAGAGATAGAGACATGGAAATGTACATAAAGGAGGAAATGAAGACACACCAAGGGAAAAAAAATGTCTGAAATACATTAGACATATTGCATATTATTATGAAGACTTATACTGTATATACTGCAATTATCTAATCAGCCAATCATGTAGCTGTAGCACAATACAAAAATGTATCAGACACAAATCAAGAGCTTCAGTTAATGTTCACATCAACTATCAGAATGGAGAAAATAGGACTTTTCACAGGTTATCGTCAATCTAAACCCTGCTTTTAACTCTGAAGCATTTTCTGTAGTGTCAAATGTTTAGAATGCGAAACAATGCGGTGTTTGAATGTTACAGATAAATGATTGAACAGCTCATATCATGTGCTTTGTATAGTCACAGAAGCATTGTTTTCTCTGTAAACAGCTCTGAAAATGATTATTGTTATTCATTTTTTCATCTTTTTTGTTTTCTTGCATCTCAGCAGTCAAGAAGGATTTCTCACCGTTATGAAAGCTAAGTATGCAACGAGCTGTTATTTAAACCAGTAGCTTGCTTTATTTATCATAATCATAATTTTTAACATCACAATTATACAAAAAAGAATGTTAGGTTTAGGAATATACAGTGTGAAACATAGGATGGTGAATACCCAAGATTAATTGTCAATTGGTAAAGTAAGCGCTGTGAAATGTGATGATCCAAGATTCTGTTTGTGTACCCGAGGTTTACATTGTCCTAGGTCTAACTATTTCAAGTGTGAAAAGAGCAAATGTGACCTGGTTTGTATATTTTAGGTAACTGAGGTCCAAAAATGTTCACACACAACACTCTCAACAGTTTGCACAGAATGATGTGAAAACCTAAAAAACAGTAAAGAGCTGTTTTACAGACCACTGTTCAGAGGAGAACGGGCAGATTGAAGGAAGGCTACAATAAGCTAAATAAGCACTCTTTACAACCGTGTTGAGCGGAAAAGCGTCTTAGAATGCACAGTATAATGAAGATTGAGGTAGATAATCAGTCAGGAACAGAAATCTGAGGTTACAGTGGACTGAAGTACACCGAAATACGACAGATAAATAGAACTTGATGGTAAATTTACACACTGGAAGCCACATAGTTGCCCTTGACCTGACTGTTCAATGAGTTTTAAAACAATCGCTGATTAATTTAGACATTAGACATTGACTGAAATCCCACTACAGTGTATAATACAAGTAGTATTTAGAGCATTAACAAACTGAATCTATTAGGCTTAGATCCGTTTTGTTGTGGCAGATATCCCAAAATGTCAAAGCATACTGGTCGCTGTTTAAAAAAGTACACTGGGACAAGAAGTTCGAAAGAAAATAAAAAAGAACAAAGGCAAGGTAAGCACCTTTAGTGTGGCTTCACTGTCTTTGTATGTCTCTTTCAGTTTGGCGAACGTTTCTCCTTTGCCCATCAGCAGGGCGGCCTTAAAGAGTTTGGGAGTCTCAGGCCGTGTTGGAATCACCTGACCAGTCTCCTTATCCGGACCCTTTTCTTCTGGAGGTTTCTTATCCTTCGTTAGCATCTTCCTGAATAACACAAGCCACACAAATGAGCTCAATCAAATCAAAGCATATAAAAGTACAGAGGATAACATACTCTATATGCTTTAACACAATTGATGTAGTTTGAGTAGATTTGAGTGTTAAGGTCTGTTAGACAGTTTCTTCACCAATCAGTGATTTTGAATTTGGAAAAATGAACAGATTTTCTGCAAATTTGGACCGAGATGTGTCATGTGACGTCATCACGACACGTATTCAGCCCCAGCTCTCTTCGATTCACATGCGTCAAACACCAGTTATCACAGAAGGTAATTACATACGAGTCTTCACAGGTAGGAGTTTAAAAGAAGAATCTTGTGTGTTGCGATTTTGAAAATTTTCAGTTTTCCACAGAAAAAAAAAAACCGTTGCATCACAAATTTGGAAGAAAAAAACTGCAGCAAAACCAAAACAAAAAGTGGTTGCAACAATCAGAAAAATGTTAAGTTTTTTTTTTTTTTTTTTAAATTCAGATTATAGGGACTGATTAAAGCAGTAAACAGTGCTGTGGGCCTTAAGGGCATGCATGATAGAGGATTTCACATTAATTACTAAATAAGGATAAATTAAGCAGACTAGATCACACACACACACACATACACATACACACACACACACACACACACTCACACACACACACACACACACACACACACACACACGATATGAACGAGCAGTAAACAGGCATCATGTGACCCACTTCTGATTGGTTTCAGTTAAATCTTTACACATCAGCACACAGAGCACTTTGGTTTAGAACACTGTTTCAACAACAAGCAGATAACAAGACTTCCAGTGCATATATCTGCTTTAAATTTACAAAATAAACTTACTAGTTTAATATTTGAAAGTTAATTGTGTCTTTTGACTTTGTACTCACACAAATGGACAAAAATGTATACTTCATTAGCTTCATAGACTTCATAAACACAGGACATAAACCAACCCTCCAAGCCATCAATGACATGAATGTTTTTCTACACATTGCTTATTGTTCTCTGTTCTGCTTTCTGCTTTTTTTCAACTCTTTTTAATTGGCTGTTGGCTTCACACCTTTTCCATCCTTATTTGAGAGTGTGTTGCAAAATTCTATGTGGCACACCCATCCAGGGTCAATTATTTATTGTATCAATAAATGCTTGAACTCACCAATTGTACTGGCACAAATGTTCAAATCAGTTTAACTTTGGCTTTTAGTAGACTCAGGTGTGTCTTCTGTTAAGTTGGAGTGAAAACCTGCACCCACATTAGCCCTTTCTGGATAAAATGGGACATCTCTGGTTTAAAGATTTTGCCATGGCTATGCAGCCTTTTCTATTGGACTACAGTTTAATAATGTTGTCCCTAAGAATTTCCTAAAAACTCCTGCCATTTCACCATGATTGCTTGCAGGATTATGCGAAAGCTTTCAACCAATTAGCATGAGAACCTTTGTATGCTAAATTTATTTGCATTATGGTTTATTTTTATGTAACCTTTATTTTTATGTAACCATATATTTACATATATTCATTAAATATACATTTACATGTACAGCATTTGTAAATGTACTGGTAAATGTACTTGTAAATGTAAAGGTAAATATACTAACTGAACAGTTTATATATGCATAATATTTTGCTCGTAGAAAAAAATGACAATGGTGGCTCAAGTGTTTAAGGCTCTGGGTTGTTGATTGAATAGTTGGGGTTCAAGCCCCAGCTCTGCCAAGCTGCCACTGTTGGGCATTTGTGCAAGGCTCTTAACCCTCCTTGCTCCAGGGGTGCTGTATTATAGTTGCCCCTGTGCTCTCACCCCAACCTCCTCAGTTGGGATATGTGAAGAAAAGAATTCTACTGTGCTGTAATGCATATATTTGGCAATAATTAAGTTGCAAACTTCTTGTTGCAAAGTGAATAGATATTGTTTGTGTTAATTTGAAGTGGATATTTATACTGCAGGTACATTAAAAACTCACTTAGCCTTCTTGCGCAGTATTTTCTGGGACTCAGGGTAATGCACCATGATCTCAGAGAGGTCTTTCTTATCCAGAATGAAGAGGTTAGCAAAGCCATGTGCCACCACATTAGCTGTGCGCCGGTTCCCTCCCCCTACAGCAAGCAAGCTGAGCAAAAAATGCACATTATACACAAAAATATTGCATGGAAATGAAGGTAATTTATAATACAGTGAAATGTCCAGAACACATGCCTGATTTCCCCAAACACAGATCCAGCCCTCAAAGTCACAAACACAGTTTTACCATCGGGGCCTCCAACCACCTGCACCTCACCGGCCTTGATGATGTACATCTCCCTGCCGATCTCACCCTGACACAGAAGGGGCAGATTCTCATAAGCTACAGAGGTCACAATACTTAACCCAATCTTCTATTCCTTTCTATTCAGTGAAAGGACTGACATTTTTTAATACAATATCTTATTGTAAGTCTTAAATTATGTGACTATCCACCTCACTATACCAAATCTCTGCAAATTCGTTGTTACTCAGAAATGACTTTATTTCTGAAAATACTTTATGAATTTTTAATTTACTGTATAATCCTGAGATCTTTGTTTTACATCTGTTATTATCAAATCTTCTGTTATAGAAACTTATTCAACACCTTATGACAGATGCAGTATAAACTATAAAGACTTTTATAACTATAAAGCCTCTAACCTTCTTACACACATAATCCCCAGGGAGGTAGACCACAGACTTCAGTCTCTTCAACATGTCAAAAATCATCTGTCTATCACAGCCCTGAGAATGAGAGCAAGACAAATATGCGATGAGAACGCAAGACTTTATTGTGTAGCACTTCAAAAAACAAAAGTAAATAAATAAATAGTGATTTAAAATATTTTAAACATATTTAGACCTATTTAGTATTTCCTTTTACAACTTAACAAGTAAGATAATCTAACCTATTTTGAATTGTTTTAAAATATTTTTTAAATATTCTTATTATAATAGCTGATTTTTTTTGTGCTACTTTTAAACATTTATTTCTAGAAAGAGAAAGAATCTGTCAAAAAAAATTGAGAATATTTAATGCTTTTCTACTAATAAGCTTACTAATCTTACATTTGGTATGTTATAATTTTATAATAGGAAATAGAAGAAAATTGTTACTAGAAGTCATTTTTTTGCAGCAAGATAAACTAAACAGTTCTTGGTTTATGACCCTGACGTTCAGAACCTGTGGTGAATTACTATCAGTGTGTCCTTCATTTACAGATAAAATACTGTTTTCAGGGGGGCACGGTGGCTTAGTGGTTAGCATGTTCACCTCACACCTCCAGGGTTGGGGGTTCGATTCCCGCCTCCGCCTTGTGTGTGTGGAGTTTGCATGTTCTCCCCGTGCCTCGGAGGTTTCCTCCGGGTACTCCGGTTTCCTCCCCCGGTCCAAAGACATGCATGGTAGGTTGATTGGCGTCTCTGGAAAATTGTCCCTAGTGTGTGATTGCGTGAGTGAATGAGAGTGAATAGTGTGTGTGCCCTGCGATGGGTTGGCACTCCGTCCAGGGTGTATCCTGCCTTGATGCCTGATGACGCCTGAGATAGGCACAGGCTCCACGTGACCCGTGGTAGTTCGGATAAGCGGTAGAAAATGAATGAATGAATGAATGAATACTGTTTTCAGGTCACTCACTTGGAAGAGGGCCACTCTGCTGACAATGGTGTAGTTTACATCCACGGCGATGTCCAGACGCATCTTATCAGGAAGCTGGATGAGCAATTCCTGTTCATCTACACACAGAGAGAGCCGACCTTGACTACAATAGGAAAACATGACTTACCCGAATTTTTGCTAGCAAGTGAAGGAAGAATGTGTCTTAAATGATCTTAAACCATGTTGTGTTGTTAAAGAATTCTCAACTCTTATTTTTCAGAAAGTGTTTATTCATTTTCTATAACTGATTCTGATGCATCATTTTAATACGTCATTGTTTCTACCTTGACATCGAATTCACATGAACTTCACAGTAAAACGAGGATGACTCACAATATGAAAACAGTGGCGTTTTCTAGAAAGAACAGCGTATAACTGTAGATAGTATTGTCCAGTGTCAGTTTTCTACACAGAGGGCTCTTTTGCTTTGAGGATTCTCTACAAAGTTTTACCGGGCTGGGATTTCTTTTTCTTGTTAACTTGAAGAGAAAGAAAAGTAGAAATTGGTACGGTTTGTAGCTGCTATAATGTACACAAGTAATAATATGATCTAACTTTATTCACTGAAGTTCAATTGTAACTATAGTCAGATAAAAAGTATGATTTTATTTTTTATTACTCTCTGGTACTTTACTTTATCTGGTCAGACTCTTAATGTGATAATATTTTCCCAACTTTAATTTTAGATTTATTTGTAGATGTATTTTGTAGTTTTATTTTATAAAACTATTTAAGTATAAATTAGATTTCTGACCTAGATGATGTGCTTTCAGATGAAGGTGCAAAGATATAAATGACCAGTTTGCATGATTATACTCTATGCTAAAAAACAACAAAGATATAAATGACCAGTTTGCATGATTATACTCTATGCTAAAAAACAACATACTGTATTAACACCAATGCAACTGGAAAAAAATGTTTACTGGAAAAAAATGTTGATCAGCTACATTTTGTTGTGAGAAGTAAATTGGGTACATTTCATTTTTTAATCGATCCTTCGAGAAATTAAAAATGAATTTTTAATCAGTGTGTTACATTTGTGTCAATTTTGTATTCGTCTGAATTTGTGTATTCTGAATGATTTTCAATTCAATTTGTATAGCATTACAACAATGGACATTGTTAAAAATTTAGAATATAAAATCTAAAATGTAAATTAAAGTTTAGATTTATCACTAGTACTGTGCATTGGCAATGAAAAACTCCCTGAGAATATAAACATTCTCAGCTGAACTTCTATTGTTTACATTTTTCCAACTCCATTTGGCTCTTACCCAGCATGCCTTGCGATTGCCACGTATAGTCATACCAGGTCTTGACTCTGTTCTGAACCTCTCTTGGGATGCGATAAGCAGTCATGTACTTTACTGTGCTGTCCACACACGACCTATAGTACGCCGGTCCTGCAGTAGCTGCTCCTACAACATCTCTCATCTACGCACACAAACACATAATTTGTGACTTTTTTAGTGTCTGAAAATATTCTGCAGTATCGTAGCCCATTTTTTTCACCCACCTGACCAATCATAATCGAGAAAGCGAACACACCGACAAAGTAATTGACCAGCTGAAAGACGATTTCGAAGACTGTGGTGGGATCTGGGAGGCCTCCGATTGTGATCAGGGTTTTTACAGCAAAGTAGTAGCAGCGGATGTAACTGCACAATGAAAGTGCACACACACACACGCACACACACATGTTTTTACTATGTGGTATTGAGATAAACACAGAGTTTGGAGTGCATGGTAAAGGAGTCACCTGTTGCCTCTGCCATCGTAGACCCATTTAGTGGAGCCAAGGCCTTCATAATCAGAGCCCCAGTAGAACAGACAGGCATTGCAGTGTAGTGAGTACAGCAAGTACGCACTGGTCCGGATCACTCTGAGAGAAAGACATGGGCGCTAGAGGACACAAAACTGAAACTATTTACATTAGACTAATTTTACTTACTAAGGACGTGGGGTGATGTAATTACTGTATTACTGGGGCTTTAGCCCTGTCCAAATCTGCCATGTCAGTAATTTTTTCTCTTATTGCTAGATATATATATACACCTTTTATTGTATGGTATTATCGTTTGACATGTACTTACCTGTAAATGTATGCTTTTTTCATCACCGCCTCCAGACGATCGTTAAATTCAAAGAATGCCATGTACTGACAGAAAGAACGAGCATTAATATTTATATTGATTTCTTCTCAATGCCAAACAGAGAAGTATATTTATTAATCTATGATAGTTACAGATGAACACCGATCAGGCATAACATTATGACCACTGACAGGTGAAGTGAATAACATTGATATCTCTTCATCACGGCACATGTTAGTGGGTGGGATATATTAGGCAGCAAGTGAACATTTTGTCCTCAAAGTCGATGTGTTAGAAGAAGGAAAAGGCCAATTTGTGATGGGTTGGAACATCTCCAAGACTGCAGCTCTTGTGGGGTGTTGTGCAGTAGTCAGTATCTATCAAAAGTGGTCCAAGAAAGGCTCTTTCAGCAGGATAATGCGTCCTACCACAAGAAAAAAATGGTTCAGGAATGGTTTGAGGAGCACTACAATGGGTTTGTTGTCTTGCCTTGGACTTCAAATTCCCTGGAACTCAATCAAGCATCTGTGGGATGTGATGAACAAACAAGTCAGATCCATGGAAGCCCCACCTCGGAACTTACAGGACTTAAAGGATCTGCTGATAACATCTTGGTGCCAGATACCACAGCACACCTACAGCGCTCTGGTAGAGTCCATGTCTTGACGGGTGAAGTCTGCTTTGACAGCAAAATGGGGATCTACAAAATGTTAGGAAGGTGGTCATAATGTTATGCCTGATGAGTGGATGTATATATGTATGTATGTTTGGTGTAGGCTGTGTATATTAGATCTGGTTTTACCTTTAAAAGACGTGGGAAGCGCAAAATGGATTTAACTCCTGTGAAATAGTACAAAACCTCCAGGGGAAACAAACTGATCATGTCCATCTGAAAATATCAGTCCAAATACCAGTCAAGCACATGGACAAGCAGACATAGCTACTTGGAAATGCCATGATTACTCATGACTAACATTAATATTAAAATAAACATATGGCAAAGTTTCATATACACAATTCCCTCCTTATTGAGTTGATGAGCCAATTTAATAGGAACACATGTAGACCAGCTCATATATGCAGTTACTGTATCCTTCCTGGCAGCTCAAACCAATCTGGCCATTTTACAATGACTGAATGAATTTGTTAAATTATTAACAATTTACAGTATACTACCCCCATACTGATCGGCATTCTTTAAGACTCCTGTGTTGGCAAGGTCATGTTTCGACTTGCCATATTTTCTAGTTACGACGGGGTCATCAGAACGCATCTTCTTTATAACTCGGAGACTATCTGTATTAGTCAGTCAAATCAAAGGAGGCTTAATGATTGCTGATGACGGGCTTTTGTCCAAAACATCCTGTTTCACTAGAAGGTTTGCTTAACATTTACTACACATGGGCATAAGTTCATAAGTTTGGGTGACACTGATTTCCAGTACTTGTTCATTACATCCATATAATTCCATTGCAAAGAAAAGAAACTGACTTAAGACACCAAACATGTATTTTGCAATCCACTACAATTAGGGAAAGAGCTACTTTTGTAAAAAGTATTTTTTTGTTTTGGAAAGTCTTGTGCTCACCTTAAATCGTTCTGTTTTCATGTATTGTTCCCTCATATCCTTTTTATCACACTGAAACACATACATCGGTGGACATCTATTAAAAAACACTATATACAAGTTTCTTTTTAAAAGGTGCTGAGCTTTAAAATGATTTCATGGATGATGTTGTTTGTGTGTATTGTCTAAATATAAGTGTATTGTCTAAATATTGTTCACTGTAAATCTGTGAAAGCTCATGTATATGTTTCTACCCACCACTATATCTCCCCCACGGACAAACTGTAGTCTGGGCTGAAAGACCACAATGTCCAGGATGTAGATGGTGTCACAGAAATAGTCAGCAAGCAGCCACAGGTGGATGTTTTCTGGAGTCTGATATGGGAACGCCCAACGCACCGGGATCAGCCACACGTTATAATTCCACGCACACATCACGAAAAACAGCCACACCACATAGATTATATCTGCCCGGACGAAAAACAGACAAATACAAAGCCATGATTTTTGTCCCATAAAACAACTTCACCTGCTCTATCACTCTGTACATTTCTTAGTGCTAATAAGTAGCACTAAATTAATGCCATTAATAATAATAACAATAATAATAATAATAATAATAATAATAATAATAATAATAACACTTTGTAGTTATAATTTTGAGAATAGAAATCAAATAATAAATAATATAATTATTATTATTAGTAGTAGTAGTAGTAAATACTATAAAAAACAAAATAATATTTATGCTCATATGTACAAAACCATAAACAAATTTCAACGTGCCGTCCTTCTGAACTCACATAAACATCATGTGTATGACATACTTGATAAATAAAATGTCCCACGTTAAAAAAACCCTTCATAAATAATAAAAATTCATGAAAATGAATCATTTAAGTGAAAATAAATTAATTGTGCAAATAGAGGAAGAATCAGAAGTGAAAATAAAATGTGTAAAAATCATATCTAAGTGAAAAAAAAATGACAAAAAATTTAAATGAGTAAAGCGATGAATTTTTTAAAATGATTTGAACATAAAATAATAATAATAAAAAATAATAAAAATAAATAAAATAAAAAATTTTTTTTTCGGAAAATAAATCATTTGTGTAATAAAATCGTATGTTAAAAGAAATGAAGTTTGTAAAATAAATGTTAAAATAGATATCATGTATAAAGAAAATCCCATGTAAAGAAGCACACATAAGATAAGAAGTGTCTAAAAAACATGTCATGTAAATTGCTGTGTGTAAATTTTGGTTTTGTTCGCACATTTATTTATGTTTTTTTTCTGTTATCCAAAAAAAACATGATTTCTAGGAGAAATCATATCACAGGAGAAGCACAAGAGTTACCTCATTAATTCATTAGCTCACTAGCTACTGGCCTAAATACACATAGTGTAAGAGTGAAGAATAGTGTATTGCTGTAATTCAGGAGCACTGATTCTCACCAGTGTAAGGATCGATGCTGGAAGGGAAACGATACTCTATGATGGCTCTCATCCAGTCTGGTATCGGTGGTATCTTGGGCACTTTGACTTGGTAGCCCATGAACTCCAGGAACTGCTCCTCTTCACTCTCAACAACAGCAGGAACATCTTTCTTCTCCTCGGGCGGAGGAGGCGGAGGAGGTGGAGGAGGAGGAGCAGCAACGGCCTTTTTGGAAGGTGCTACATATTCGGACAAACAAAGTGAAATGCTGGAATTGCACCTCGTTCTTGAAATAAAGACAACTTTTCTGCCCATTAACATCTTTTGGTCACATTTAGCTATTGCCACAATGGTATTTGTAACTGTCCCATGGGTTTTGAATCCTCCTATAGATGAACATTTACATGTATGTCATATCAGGGATAATACTCTGAGATTTGAATCATTTTGTTGTCATTGCAATGGCACTAAATCAGCTGTCTGTGAGTTTGCTGATCTCAAATTGTTTTACGCTGTTGGATCTTTGTCTCTGATAGCAATATCAAGCTTTTTTTAAAAAGGGAAAGTCACTTCAGCACCTTCCATGTTTTAATGTTCACCCTTCCAATGCAAATCCACATTCATGTAGAATCTATGGCATGTCAATCCAAATCAAAGTACTCCTGGGAACATATGGTAGCCTAGCAACTCCATAATGAAACCTTATACTGGTTTTTCCTTTAATTCACAAACATGTACTCACTTGCTGTGGGACTCTCTTCCTCAGACTCATCTGGGTCAATCAGCCTCTCTTTAGTCCGCTCTGTTCGTTCTTTAAACAGCTTGATCAGCTCCTGCAGACGCTCGTTAACCACAACACTTGTCTGACTGGCCGAAGAAAGAGGACGCTCTCTACAAAAAATACAGCAGATTAAAACGGGAGTACACTTATTACTAAGTATAAGTACAAATTGCATTGACAAATTGCTCCACATTTTAGCTGCCCCTTTCTCTCTGTGTTTTTTTCAGGTGTTCTAAGCCCAATTTCTGTCCTTGTTAGGATCTTTTTAATAGAAATCGATCATTAGTCAAAAATTGGCTATACTTTAGACACCTAGGCTCTAATCATAATGCTTAATGCTTTAAATGTTATATTGCACACAATATAGAGGCCCCAATTCCTATATTTAAAAGGTTTCCTTTCCATGTCTTTAACCAGCACACAAACATACTGCACTCTTAATCTTAATCTACGTATGATGGAATGATAATGGGTGGGATTTAAAAAAGAATAGGCAAAAATGCCCTTGAAGTTTTCACAGTAATTAGGTTGAAATGCATATGATCTATTTTTATTAGTATTTCTTAATTAGGAAGGCAACTAAGCACAAATGTATATTATTTTTAGTGTTTCTATTAGTTTCTGTTCATTGTAAGTTTGTAGGTTGTACTATTCCTTAAACAAGACTGATCCAGAGAAGGCCAGTCACTCACGCTTCCTCCACAGTGAGGAGGCCACGCTGGCTTTTCAGATCTTCCTCTTTCTCCGTTTCTTCCTCTTCAACTTGTTCATCTGGCTGGGTAACCCTCCTGAATTAAAAGACAAACAAACACGCAGGATTAGCTAAAAGAAAAACATTTAAAAAAAAGTCAATAAAACTACAATTTTAAATGTTTAGTTGTTTAAGTAAAGGGTTTGAAATTAATTACTCACTCAACAAGCACTGCTTTGCTGTAGCATGTTAGAAAGTAAAGGTAAAAAAAAAAAAGAAAGACATGATATTAGATTTCACTTACTGATATGATAAAATTCAATGCCATTTCACTTTAGGAGAATTGCATTCCACTTCACCAGCTTTCAAAGTGAGGCTCACCTCTGGTTGGCCATCACAGGAATGGGAATAGTGAGGGTGCCACCGTTCGACTCCTGGGGTTCAACAATTTGAGGCACAGTAGGAATGGATCCGTCATCAACTTCCTCTACATTCAGATGAGGACATTCTGAGATAACATCAAAATACATTTCAGAAACTGGCACTCTCTGGCACTTTGCATCTCCTCTGCCAGGAGATAATAACAGCCAAATCACCAGATCTAGGCCATTTATGTTCAGCTAACTGGAAGAGAAATCAAATCCTTAACTTTTTTGAAGGTAATAGTAAGTCATGCAACTTTTTTTTAACAACACATCCCTTATAAACATTCATTATAATTAAATTTCTCATTATTTCAGGTCAGTGGTGAAAAGACTTCAGATTTATGGTGCAAGACTTGCTACTAATACATAAGGCAGAAACAGCTCATAATTACAGCAGCTATAGTTCAGCAACAGAAGTGTAGCACAGCAAATCCTAGCATAACACAACAGGCTAACACAGACCAGTTGCCTCAGATTCAGTATGAAACAAGTGTTGCTAGGGGTGATGGGATACTCTATGCCCTGGGTTCTATGAAGGTTTGTTTTGTTTCATTGCACCAGCTATAGACAAAATTTTAGTCTATGTCTGCTCTGCTTAGTATTTCCTACTAAGGCTTAAGCCTGTCGAGGCGCAGGAGAACTTTCTGGCAGCGTTGCTGAGCCGGATTTGCGAGAGCTCCTGGTACAGTGTGAGTGGGTCTTGGGGCAGGGAGAATAATTTGCGAGGGGAGAAGTTGTATTTCATCAGTAGCTGGTTGGAGCTACTGAGTCACTGGAAAGTGTGAGTAAAGCACAGCATCCAGTGTTTTGCTGCAGAAAAGCTAGATGGTGCTTCAAGCAGGTAGACAAGCAAGTGTTGGATGTTACTGCAAATATGGTGTGTTATGCTTCGTAATAAATAGCATAAACAACTAATTCAAAATGATCGATGTTGTTGTAAAAGTAATACAAAACATAGTGATACAGTAAGACTGTTTCCTTTGAGTGTAATCCAATGGACGAGACAACATCCAATATAAAACACAGCATTCTGAATAACAACAGACTGTTTACTATTCTAGGTTCTTTACAAATTTACACCTAACACATGTGGAGTGTCTTGATGATCCACACTGACCTCCACATTCCTCTTTAAGTGCCTCATTTTCCTGTAGAGAGATGAGAAGTTGTTAGTATGTTGGCCAAAATAGCAATCCCTGGAAAAGTAAGCCTCTAGAAAATCTACGCCTAAATACAGACCCCTAACTACAAAACTGAAATCTGTAAGTTTGTGACAAGACAGGAATTCTTGTTAGAATTGGCAGGAGCCACATGAGATGGTGGACATCTTTTAAGGATCTGGCTAAGGTATGTCCCACTAGATAGAGACCCTAGACAGACCCAAAATCTGCAAAAGAGGTTGTACTGTATCTCACAGGTGGCCAGGGATCCTACAGGAGAAGCTGAAATCTGGAATTACTTTCCCAGCTGGTTGTCACCATTTACAATTACAGGATAGTAAGCATTGGAATAGCAAAACTTAAATTGTAATATTAGAATTGGAATCAGTCCTAATTTCCCAAGCAATTTCAAAAGACCAAGCAGTAGCTAGCCCCATCTTTGAGATCTCTGGCATCCATACAATTCCAATACTGCAAATACAGCTTCACAAAGCCTATATGTGGTTGTCAAATAGCAATTCTTATGCTTCCAATAGCCAGCTGATGCAGCAGAATAGTAGTCTGTAAAACGGGAATCATTGCTTGCAGTTTTAGAATAGCAATCTCTAATTGCGATCAAATACAAAACCAGTCATTACTGCGCTGATTTATTTTATTACCTGTATAACAGCTGGAGGAGAGGGACATGAAACAGCTGAGGGTACAACTGGACTCATTACAGGTGAAGGGCTCTTTGCTTTTGCAGGATCTTCTCCCTCAGGTTCTGCTTGAACAGCTGGCTCTAATGGTGGAGTGTGTACTATCTCAACTTGACGTTCAGGTGTGGATTCCTTCGGAGGAGGTTGCTCTGGTGACTCCTCCTTTTGTGTTTTAAGCTCCTCAACAGGGCACACGTCCACCAGACACCTGCACATGGAGTTTCAGAAAAAAGAGATTGCGATAAGAGCAACATAACGCCACAAATCCTGAAGATGTCTGCTTCTTCAGTGTTGCACTAACAAGCAATGTTAGCCTATTCATTAACCCGGATTCAGTAACCACTTTATTATGTTCAGGGTAATAATGAATCTTATAATACAGAAAAACATCATGGAGAGTCAGTAAATTACAAGGTTTAAATCAGGGTTTAAATCACCCAAAATATTTTCTACAAGTGCTTGCAAATATCCTCTCTCTTTCGCCATAATCACAGTACATAATCTGATTGAGAAAACTCTATTAAATATCAACAGTAGACATTATTTAGAGGTTCATTGTGGACGTATGCGATTATCCTTTAAGCTTTTTGCTACAATGCTGGCTTTAAAATCTAGGATACAGGGCTTTGAGGACCGACTGATACCAAATTGTATTTAGACACAAATGAAGCAAATTGTTCAAGATGGCTGCATAACATTAACATAACACAATTTTTATAGAACACTACTGTATTTCTGTTTGTGATATTCATTTACAAAATACCAGGATAAAGAGTTTGGAAATGCAGGATATGTGTGGGGAAACATACCTCTTAATGTCTGCTCTGTTTACAATGAAGTTGCAGTAAAAGTAGTAACACACAAAAAAAAACTTTCAGTTCAACACCATAATTAATTTAGTTCAAGCCAAAAATCTTAACGCAAGCTGTCTAAACTCTACTCAGCATCTTGCCATAAAAAGCTAGCTGGGCAGGAAACATTCATTTGGAAGGGATGAGTCATATAAACATGTGGTGAAGTAAATGAGGTTGAAGCCAATCGTTAGGATCTGAGGTCATTTCCCAAATAAGATTCTGACCAGAAGACAAGAATAGATGCACATTTTGGAAAGGGCAGTACCCATTGTCCAAGATAAATACTAATTACATTATATCCGGTGTTTGGTCTATTTAAAAAGTACAAGTAAGTAAATAAATATAACAGGTAGCATGGGTCAGGCACAAGCAGTCATGTATAAGCACCCAACCTCCAGCACAACCAGAGTACAATTTTAAAGTGTGTTTGGAGGGTCAGCGGTAGAAATCTAGTAGAGATATATAAATACAACTGTTTCACATGTGGCAATGCTAGGATTTTAACTCACAACCTTTAGATCCATAATACGTCTTAACCAAATACTCAGAGCTTCAGATATGGTATTTCTCCCAGATTTCAGACATTTCATAACTCTATATATGTCATCAGCACCAGTAAAAATTAAGCAGTGTGCAATTTGTCTTACTTTTAAAACGATGTATTATTATATACAGTAATAACATTAAAATTGTGCATACATTTTTGATAGATGGCAGACACTAGTTGGCAGTAGACTTGTTTTTAGCAGTACTACATGTCTGAGCAGGTCTACATGTAGACTTAAAATACTGAAAAAAGTATTTTGCCTAACAGTGGCTCTATTAAGTTTTAAGATGGGAACCTAATTAGCAGAGGTGGGAGTAAGTCACACATGTGCAAGTCACAAGTAAGTCTCAAGTCATGAATGTCAAGTCAAAGTCAAGTCGAGTCTTTTTTTAATATTTGTCAAGCAAGTCTCAAGTCTCAAATTTGCGACTTAAGTCTGACTCGAGTCAAGTCATATGACTCGAGTTCCCCATCTCTGCTAATTAGTTCATCAGAATTTTGTACCGATCATTTATTAGTATCCATCATGCACACTGTAAGTTTGGGTGCTACTTTTATGTCCTTAGTTGTTGAACACTCTTACTCTGCATTTTTACTTTCTCCGCTGTCTTCCTCACTCTCCTCACGCAGTGGCTGTAACCTGTATGGCAAGCCACAAACAACGAACAACTCATCAGTGTCCAAAAAGGCACCAGACAAAGAGAATCTACAGCAAAGGGAAGTGAAAAAGCATAACTTTGCGCACTGGGCATGCAACAAAGGCTAAAGAGTGGAAGGAAAGACATGAGGGAAGACAGAGACTTACTCTGGGTCATCTTCGTTCTCTTCCTCCTGGATGTTGGAAAGTCTTTGAAGAAAGAGAAACAGTGAACAGGTAAATACTGAAGAATGTGTGAATGAGGTTGGTCATATTTTATATGACAACTAATATTCACAATGAGTGAATTTGGTATTCATAATCTCATGTTTTACAATGTGCATTCCTAATCAGGCTCATAAATGGCTCAATAACTCCTGGTTACACAATTGCACTTACAGTAACTCTATTGTACAGTTATACACAGAGAAATAATTTACTATCACAGTATCTGGTGTCACTAAGCAGGGTTTCTTTTGAGTGTGGTTCCTCTCAAGGTTTCTTCATCATATCGTCTCAGGGAGCTTTGTGCTTGATGCTGTCTTGCTCATTAGAAATAAATATGAATATTTGTCATTTATTCCGAATTTTTATATTCCTTTAAAGTTGACTTACAACAATGACCATTGGTAAAGTGCTGTACAATTAAATTTAAATCGAACTGAATTAAATTAGCTCTGGGCTAACATTCTTATTTGCATATTTGCAGTGTCAACATCCATGATTGAATACTGTAAATACAACATGTAACTGCTTTAAAAAATAGCTTGTGCTTTCACACTTTTGTAGTGAGGAACAAATGGACAGGTCTGCATGAATGAATGACAGACCTCTCAAAATCTATGAATCAGGCAATTGCGGTGTGAAAATGCCACCACATGAGCCAACATCAGCAACGCACTGCATCTTTGGCTACAGAGATTTAGTTTTAGAGATAGAGATATATTATTTTAATGAATGAATATACGTATATAGTAAACTGTTCAAATCGTTTATGTTGTGTTGTGTGTGTATATTTAAAATTGCATTTCAGACTTCCCAATACCTGTCAGATTAATTGGGAATTATCAGTAGAACCCATAAGCAATATAAATTAGAGATAAGACAAATTGATTAAGTTTAAGATTTTAATTGAAATTATAAAGAGGCCAGGTTAGCCACCCCATAACAGCTAGTAAGGCTAGGAGCGCTATAGTTGTTTTCGGATTTGTTGTTCTGATTTTGGATTTGTTATTTTGTTTTGCACTTTCCCGGCACCGTAGTTTTATAACACCGGGTAAAAATGACAAGCGTGAAAAGTTCCTCTATCCGGGGTTAAGTGGAGTGTGAAAAGCTCTTTTTAAAGTATCTTATTTATACAGTCAAATGATGATTTTAATTCCTGACAGTCCTGACAGAAAGAATAAGACGTAGCACCAATCACTAATGTATCACAGGCTTTTGACAGCTCACTATTATCTTTCAGTTGTTTAGAATGAGTAGTTATTATCATGCTAGCAAACATTTGTGTGATAATGCGGTTGTGAGTTAGCATTAGCTAATATGTTCCTCTGTGAAGTAAAGTAAAATCTTGCTTATATAGTTCTTTAATAGTTTTAAAGTAAATTCAAGAGTTGAATGAAGACTTGAAGGAAGTTGGCAGCTTTTACCAGAAGATATATTTTGAAAGATTAGTAGTTGCACTTTTACTTGAGTAAAGATTTCATGTAATTTTACCACCTCTCTGTATATAGAGAACATTAGCTGGGAATTTCATATTGTATTTCATGTATATTGGATATTGTAAATGGTTTAAATTGGAGGGTTTTTTGAATGTTTGTAGGTGAATTTGAATCAGCGTGTATGTGTGTGTGTTTGTCTGTGTGTGTGTGTGTGTGTGTGTGTGAGAGAGAGAGACAGAGAGAGAGAGAGAGGGTGACTTACAGCTCTCCACTGTCTGGTTCAGAGAGGGGTTCTGGCTCTGTGACTCTGATTACATTGTGTTCCTCCTCCAGCTGTCTCACTGCCAGTTCAGCAGCCTGACGTGCCAACACCTCTGCCATCCTCGCCGCCTCCAGATGCTCACGCTCCAGCCTGTATGTTCATTAATTCATTCATCCATTCAAACAGCTACTATACTCAACTGTACAATACTTGTACTATGCTATGCTATGCTAATCTATGCTATACTATACTACGATCAACTTTACTCTCTTCTACTCTACTGTACTATCGTCACAATGATAATGATCTGCCTTTCTCACAATCGTTCTCTGGATGTATATTTCAGAATTAAATGACCCAAACCACTTAAAAAAAGAAATAAAAAAATAAGCTTAATGGATATGATTTTTTCTCTGACAGAGTGAAATGGAAATATTGCATTAATCCTTTTGGACTAATGTAGTAATTTTTTTTTTCAGTTGTATTAATTATTTTTAATCCTAATTTTACAATAGCATGAATTAAAGAAGAAATCTAGAGGACACCAAATGTTAGGTCTAATTAGTGTTTGGACCAAATGTGCATCAGATTGCTGCCTTTAGTGTCTGCCTTTGTACAGCATATTTGCAGTTATTTTATAATTGTACAAAGGTGTTTAAATGCTATTTACATTGCATCCAAATATTACAAATGTTTTATTACGCTTTATTAGATGATTTTAAATATTTTAATATAGATCTGTTTCTTCATGAGTGAACATTTTTATTCATGATTAAACATTGCTCAGAAATACCAGCTTGACATCTACAGACACAGGCAAGACTTTGCTTAGTCCTGCGGAATTGATCAAATTTAGTTTATGCTTATAAACGGAAAAAATGTAATATTTGTTGTACATCATAACATTGAAGCCATAGGCTTGTCCCTCACCTCTCTTGCAAAGAGACCAAAGCGGCTTCCTCAGCCTCCCGTCTAATGTTCTCTATCAGAGGAGTCCAGCGCTCTGTTTGTGTCTCAGCATCCTCCTGCTGCATGAACAGCATATTAGGTGTGGTGTAGTGTAGGTTGTCCAGCAGAGGTTGAGTCTGATCCTCAACCTGAACTTCAGCCTGTTTCTTCAAACAGCTCTGCTCCATCTGCTGCTGCTCCCAGTCTGAGACCACTTCCTCCAGCACCATGTCCCTCTCCAGAACCAGGTTCTCCTCCTGCACAAACTCCTCCTGCAGGATGAAGACTAAGATAAAAAGGAAAAAACAGACATGGCTGTGACCTAATCAATATTTTTTATAATCATTTTTTATAAAAATGCTTATCCATTTCTTAATGACTAACTTGAAATGTTTAACGTCTTATTGCACTCGAATTCAACTTAATTTATATAACCAGAATTTGGTGGACACCTGATATTTACACCCATATGTGAGTCTCCACAAAGTTGGAAGCACACAGTCGTCTAGATCGGCTTTGTATGCTGTAGCTTTAAGATTTTATTTTACTTGAGATGTCCATGAAGACACGGTTTGCCAAGATCAGTGTAGCCTTGATTGGTTTGCACAAAGCCCTGACCTGACCTCAAACTTAGAAAACATTGACTATAACAGTAAAGAGGGACTAAATCTGGAATGGGATATTTAACCATCACATATAGTTGTGATTAATCAGGGCTCCACAGACTTTCAGCTATATTGTGTATCTGGCTATTATGAAGCCTTGCATTTGTAAGCATGAGCTGTTTATTTGAATGATGCAATAAGATAAAAGACAATATCATGTAAAATAAATGTCTCAAAAAAAACCCACCACGCAAGTAACTATAGAAATGTATGAATAACATGTATACTTATTAGTACATCTACTGCATGTATATGTAATAAACCTGTATTATAGAGAGTTTAAAGATAGAGAGGCTTTTTTTTTATCATATATACATTACAGCACAGTGAAATTCTTTCTCGCAACTCCCAACTTTGAAAGTTTGGGTCAGCGCGCAGGGTCAGCCATGATACAGCACCCCAGGAGCAAAGAGGTTGAGACCTTGCTCAAGAACCTAACTGTGGCAGCTTAGCAGTGCTGGGGCTTAAACCCAATAATCCAAACAACAACCCAGCGCCTTAACCATTATGCAGCTGCATGACTGTCAGAGCTGCTTTTTTGGAAAATTATCCAACACTTTGTGAACAATTCAGAATCCAGGTTAGTTTTAAATTTGTAATCTCATTAACAGTCAAAGGGCCGTGAGATTCCTGAATATCCCATTGGCAAAGTGTCATGATAAAACTACATCTCGTTTTATTTTCTATAAGGCTCTGGATAATAATCTCAAACCACACAGAGCATTTCAGCATTTCAAAAATTGTTTATTAAATACAACAGTTAGCAAACATTTTCAATAAGGTCAGCCTGGGCCAAGCCAACCGCAGCAGCAGCAGCAGCAACAGCAAAAATACCAAATGACATGGACCAACATAGCTAGCTAAATAAGAATGCACTTTGTATGCTATCTTTCTTTAGTAATTTGTCTGTCAAGCCATTGCATTATCAGACCTATTCTGTAAGATCACAGTCTGTGCTCATATGAAAGCTTTCCAAGTGAAACAATATAGCTGACGTTCCTAACATAACACTTGGCAGGTGCAGTACAACATCACCACAAGCTGTAAAGAATTGACTGGAAAACTCATCCGTAGAGTGACATTCACACTAATTATTAGCATAGCTACTGACATGCTAAGCAATAAAGTTAACCATGCTCCTGGAGAAGAAGAGAAAGTTAAAAAAAAAAAAGGCCCTGAAAGAAGTATCAACTATTATGGCATAGCTACACAAGTATGGCTCACATGATAGATTAAACTGGCTAATTCAATAACAGATCATTAGAGCTAAGCAGTCAGCTGGGATTTCTACAGAGCCCTAGAATGTGTGTGTGATGTATGTGTATGTATCCATTGCACAGATTTTTTTCTTTTCTTTTATTCTCTCTGTTCCTCTGGGTATAAATCCCTCTCCCATTCGTCTTCTCCTTATGTTTAGGGGGCTCTCATGGCCTTCTCCCCTGAAACAGAAGGAGAAGAGGAACTGAGTTACAGTCTGTCTTAAATCTCAAATCTCTGCAGCCCAAATATACACACAGAGACTTCCAGTCCCAGTGCATACACATCTTAAATCATAACTACCCACTGATTTAAGAGCTAAGTCAAGAGTTTCAGAGTAAAAAAATGCGAAACATAATGAGCCTTATTACTGAAACCTGGAGAGACTATGCATTATTGTTTTCTGTCCTAACCTTTTATTTTGAAATCACAAAAAATATGTATATATATATATATATATATTTTGTGATTTCAAAATATATATATATATTTATAAATATATATATAATATTTTACCGATCGCAAAATGTTGTGGTGAAGAAAACCATACATTATGTTACCTATACTGTATAAGTTGAACAATGCGATGTGAAAATGTACCGCAGCTGAAAGCCAATTCACCACCAATCGGGAGAAAAAGAATTAGCTTGAAGTTTTGGCAAATTTTCACTTTGTACTGTTCATCTGGCTGCACTTTTAACCCCATAGATAGGCTTCATCATTTTGTAAGCATGAGCAGAACAAAAACAAGACGGTAGAGTTATGTTCTTTCGTTTGTCTGAAGAGACCAGATGAAGAAAATAATTATTTAGTTGACTTCTGCTTTGCTCTATTCCTAATAGGACCCATTTTAAAAAAAACAAACAAAAAAAAACTAGCTAACAAAAGTTGTTCTCTAAACTGCTTTATGGAAATGTCAGATCCAGGCCACCAATCTGACTGTTCATGTGGTGCCCCAAGAGTACCTATATTTCCTATTGAGATATTTCACTGTGTGTCACTTCACTGTTAGTAAAATTTCACTTCCTAGTTTTATATGATTTCTACAGTAGCGTTAACTACGTCATCAACAGACACAGCGGATGATAATTTCAGGAATTTAACTTTTGCTTAAAATATGAACGTTCGTCAGATTTTTACCTAAACTACCTTAAATGGGAACCTATAAATCATTGTGAGTTAGATCATATTCTAGAGCTGAAGGCTATAAAGTGAGGGTAGCTTGTTTTGGGTCTATTTTCAGCATTGAAGAAAAACATAAAATGTTGTCCAAAATGTCAGTTATCCCGTATATCAATTTCTCTACGTTCAAAGAAATGTTCAAATAAGAGTACTATCATTCTCAGAACTGCGTGATTAAATGCACTCTTGGCTGTGTGATTTTGCTTAAATCGGGTGTGTCCAATTATAGCCGCAAAGGGCCGGCATAGGTGCACGTTTTTCATTCCAATAAAGCAAACCAAACCTGATTCCACCTGTGTAATTAGTTGATCTTCAATAACTCAGGTGTGGCTTCTGTTTGGTTGGAGTGAAAACCTGCTCCCACACAGACACTTCAAAGTGCAAAAAAGCGCAAAAAAATGATTCAACCCAGAAATTTCAAATAACCGATAAATAAACTGATTTTATCACTAGATTAGCGACAAACAATAATGTGTGAAAGACCAGTGTGACCAGTAATTAATGTTTAAGGCCATTTATGTTTCATTCACCACCTTGGAAATCAATACTTAATAAAAAAATTAAACAAGACAACAAAAACTGCTTCATTTACATTGTCTTGAGCAAAACATCACTATTCACTATCTAGTCTAATCTAGTAACCAGATATGAAAAAACTGTTAGTCATCTCTAAGACTAGAAAATAAGACTAAGATAGGCTAAGAATAATTAGTAATCAATTTGAGTTGCACTTGACATCTACATTTGGTGTGTGAGAGGAAAAAATACAGTGTAGACTCACTGCTCTGAACGGAATCCGACGTGTCCTGTGAAATGACATAAAACCATTAGAATAAGTAAGATTGGCAATTTTAGCAAGATAATAACTAATGTCAGTGACTAAAACTCTGAAGCAGAGGTGTGAATTTTGGGCTATTAAATTATCCTGGGCTCAACTTTCCCATTTCTCCAAGCAGTTCTCATTCATTCGTGGTCATTATTTATGGACCGTATAGATATTCTGGATTTGCAAGATTTATTGGCTTTGCCTTCAGAAAAGTTATAGACAATTCCATCACTTTGACAAAATGTACTTACTGTAGTTTCCAAGCTATTGCCTCATGAGTCCTTCAAGAAAAAATGACTGTGATGATTCATTAATTTAAACTCCCTCACTTAAGTGAGTAGATGCAAGAGTAAAATGCTGATATTACTCTTTTCAGCTGCCAATTCAGCTGTAGAACTGTACTGATTGTATATTAAGTGGCACAAGAGAGAGTGTGATATTCTATATTAACTGGCATAGTCCTATTTTAAAATACAGAATTATGCTAATGTTACTCCTGCTGAGACCTACGAGCGGGTTTATATTAAAGCTATATATCAGTATCTATCGAGAGGCCAAGGGCAAGCTTGAGAAATCCAGAGCTTGAGAAGCTTGACAAGCTATTTACAGGACAACAGATGAAAGCTATGCCTAAACCTGGGCTTTAAGGAAGAAGGCAACCGAATTTTATCTCATTTAGAGTTTGCCAGAAGATATATTGAATACTAAACAAACATGCCGAATGAGTTTCTTTGATCTGTTACATTTTGACCTTGGCACAAAGCGCTCTGTTTAGCAGGAATCACACATATCCATTCCCACATTGAAGCATGGTGGTGGCAGCATCATTTAGAGGTTTATCCCAGGCTTTTGGTTGCTACTGTACTCTGACTAATCCCTCTCTTTACGCAGTTACTGAACTTTGGTGGATGGCCTTATATAGCTAGAATTGTTTGTGTATTACTATGGGATCATACATATAATCCTAATTGAGTCTATTTCAGTTCCAGGTTGTAAGTATTACAACATGTGGCAAAGTTCAATAGGTGAAAACATACCAAATTATTTGAGTGAATAATACTCATTGTTTGACTCTCTGAACTTTTTTGAGCTCCCTTTAAAAATAAGGTTTAGTTGAATTAGATATCAGAGAAGAAAAAAAAACATTTAATCCTTACAGAACATGGTTCACAATACCTCAACATATTACTGAATGCTGATGCAGCTTCGTTATCTTACCTCTTTTGGTTTCAGAACAGGCTGTGGCATAATGCGACCGAGTCCCTGCACAATCCAGCCAACCACACTTAGAAAGGAAAGAAAATCATCTTCATTTAAGGGTCCACAAGAGGCAAATGATCTTATAATGCCATAACAAGGACACTACAGCTAAAGTAACTGCAGATATTAGCTGCAAAAAAATGAAAAACCTTCATTTACTTACTTGGATTCCTCCTCCATGCTGGTTGCCATGGAAACAAAGAAATAAATAGTTCATTTTCATATCAGAGGCTGTGTTGTATAGAAATTTGCCCATGAGTAAATTTACACTGTAAGGTAACCTACGTTGTTCCACTGGTGGTTTCCTCAGCTACTGAGACTTCAGGTGCTAAATATAAGAAGAAATATATGAGCGAGTTTTTTTGACCATGCTTTTATGTGACAGAGTCTATTCAGAGCATAGCAACAAATGACATAACCTTTAGAAAAAAAAAGAATTTGGAATGGTTTACCCTTTGGAGGCGGAGGTGCGGTATCTGTAGCAGGTTCCTTTTTATCTGAAGTGTCTGTAGTAGATGGTGTGGCGTGTCCTGGCTGTGGAACCACCTTCTCAAGACCTTGCTTTATCCACTCCATCACCCTGACAAGACAAACAAATATGAAAGACAGACCTGAAAAACAATTACAGACTAAAACGCTTTTAAAATGGAATTAAATATGTGGAGTACCTTGGGGTTATGGAATTGTCTCCTTCAGCTTCTTCATCAGGAACCACCTCCACCACAGGGACTGGAGGAGGAGGAGGAGGAGGTGGTTCAGGCTCTAAAATGGATACAAAACATGAAAGATTCTTTCAATTTTTGTTTATTATATTTTTTAGATATATATCCTTTTAAATACCCAATCAAATATACTTCTTTCTGAGATATGAAAAGGCTCCTTATATTTTATACACTCACCCATTTTAATCTCCTTAACCACCTTCGCATGTGGGAGAAAAAGCAAAATATTCACACAGCACTAAGTAATATCACTTTGACTTTATATTTTCTAACTTTTTATTTCCATATGTATATATCTACTTATCGTCCTCCTTAGTAGTATATCCGCATGTTCATGCAGCCAATCGTGTGGCAGCAGATGCATTTCTGCTCACCACGATTATAAAGAGTGCTTATTTGTGTTATTAGTCTGTTCATTCCCTTGTGTGTGAAAATTCTACAGACTGCTGTGTGTGAAAATTCCACTTTCTGTATTTAATAATAATACAGCCCAAAACCAGCCCAAATGGTACCAAAGTCCATGCCATGTACGAAGTTACATTTTGATGTTTGATGTGAATATTAATTAAAACTCCTGACCTGTATATGCATTTATGCATAAATAAGCAGGTGTACAGATGTTCCTAATAAATCATGTACAGTATCTTGAATAAACTGTCTACTTACAGTTTGCTCCACCTTTACCTCTGCCACCACTTTTGGAACCTGAACAGACATAGCATTAAAAAACAAAAATCTCATCAACAGCTTGATAAAGATATGAACATAATAGTATTCACTTGGGGACAGCTGGATTTAATGGGTGGTGAGTAGTAAGTAAGTGAGTCCATTTATAAAGCACATTTAAATGTAGCTTACACTGACCAAAGTGCTGTACAAAATACATTGTACTGTACAAAATTACATCTCATAATAAAATCACATTATCCAACTATGAGTATAAAAGAACAAAGATGTAAACAGAGCTAATTAGTTAAACAATGAACCTCAGTTAAAGAGGCTGCTTGGAAACCAGTTAATAAAAGTATGTTTTTAGCCTAGATGGAGCTTGTTTAGAAGTCCTAAGAGACCTAGGTGCTGAGTATGAATGAATTAGATCTGCAATGAAAGAAGGTGACTGTCCCATTAGTGCTTTAAAAACAATTAAATGAATCATGAACTGTATTTTAAAGTAAACTGGAAGCCAGTTACAGAGAGGCCAAAACTTTTTTGTACCACTTAACAGCCTTGATTCTGCAGACATGCTATCGAGGGTTTGGGAAGACCGATATATAAGGAATCACAATAATCCAGACGAGAAGTAATAAAGGCTTATTGTAAATAACCTTTTCAAAGTTATTTAAATTCTAATGCTAATTTGTTTGTCGAGACAGAGATGAATATCTACATCTCTTTCGTATAATCAGTAGTTTGTAAGAAAACAAACAAGTTACTCTTTACAGTGTGAAAATGGTATACTGTTAAAATAAAACAAAAGCTGTTAATGTTCCCAACCTGAAGATGATTCATTTACAAAAGTCTGAAATGTTTTCTTCCTTTCATATCACTCAAAAAGTCTGCACATTAATTGTATTAGACTTAAAATGCAGTTACCATAGCAACATATCAGGATGGGCATATTGATGTAAACCTGTGCACTTTTATTCAAACTTTGTTAATAGAAAATAATCTTCCGACCAATCAGGTTCAGAGCAATTTGTCCATGTATTAAAACATATCTTATTGTATATGTGAAGACTGTGTTATTGGGTTGTATGATAAGTATAATGGATTTTGCTCAGTATTACATGATCCATGTTAAAATAATGTGTGCCAGCATACCTCAGTGACCTCCTGGCATTCTGTCTGCTGTTTGTGCTTGTCATCAGGTTGTGGAACCACTTTGCCTAATCCTTGCACAATCCAGTTTATCACCCCTGTCCTGAGATGGAGAAAATAAAATCACTGGGTAAACTCTATGCACCTGAAAGCAGGGTGTGTGTAAGGAAGTGCACCGTTTAGAGTAAACACTGTGAGGCAGCAGTGGACAGGAGCAAAGCTGTGTGTGTACTGAGGCACACAATCAGGAGGGGATGTAAAGCCATAACCATGTAGGATTAAAGCTTTTATATAAAATAATGCCTTTTTTTGTGTAATGATCAGAGGTAAATAAAGTATTGAGAAACTATAGTCAAGTTAAAGTACAATTACAGACTCCTACTAGCTTACATATAGGAGAATGGAGGCAATAAACAACTTTTGTCACAGTGTCTACGTTTAAATATACTCAAGTAGTCAATAGGAGCAAACTTTTTTTTTTCTCGGAAACACTATTAAATAAGACGACAAGTATACAATCTCAATAAAAATTGAAGTAATGATTACATTTAAACTATATTTGCCTCCAGTAGACTTCATATCCAACATGATTGTCTGAGTTCATTTGAGGTGAGAGTTAGATTTCTTAAATTAGATTTTAACGGTTCCTTTGCCTTTTGCACAGTGTACACATGGTAAGTTAGTAGAGTTTCAGGTGTATAAGTAAGTGTGTGCTCATTGAGTACATGTTGAGCTGATCTACTCACTCTTCATTTGCTTTACTGTGATCCAGGATGACAAATAAAATGAAAAAATGATCCAGGTTAAATCATTAAATAAACAGATAAATACTTAATGCACACACACACACACACACACACACACACACACACACACACACACACACACACATACACACACAAAATTAGATTGTAATGAAATAGTAATGTAAATTGCACCTGTTGATGTTTTCCTCCTGGTGCTAAGAGATGTGTGTGTATGAGAGAGAGAAAGAAAGAGAGAGAGAGAACTTAGTTGCTCAATTAGAGATGACTATTAAATGCATATTTAACTGCACATTATGGCATATGAGACTTCAGTCTCAACATGTACCTTGGTATCACTGTCTGTTTTGTCCTTGTTAGGTGTAGCTGCAGGTTGGGGGAGGGCGCTGGTCAAACCCTGAGAGATCCAGTTCAATACACTGCCCTGAGTACTGCAGGGGGGAGAGAGAGAGAGAGAGAGAGAGAGAGAGAGAGAGAGAGAGAGAGAGAGAGAGAGAGAGAGAGAGAGAGAGAAAGAACGAGAGAGAGAGAGAGAGAGAGAGAGAGAGAACAAGAGAGAGAGAGAGAGAGAGAGAGAGAGAGAGAGAGAGAGAGAGAGAGAGAGAGAGAATGAGAGAGAAAGAACGAGAGAGAGAAAGAACAAGAGAGAGAGAGAGAGAGAGAGAGAGAGAGAGAGAGAGAGAAAATGAGAGAGAAAGAACGAGAGAGAAAGAACAAGAGAGAGAGGGAGAGAGAGAGAACGAGAGAGAGAGAGAGAGAGAGAGAGAGAGAATGAGAGAGAAAGAACGAGAGAGAAAGAACAAGAGAGAGAGGGAGAGAGAGAGAACGAGAGAGAGAGAGAGAGAGAGAGAGAGAGAACGAGAGAGAGAACGAGAGAGAGAGAGAGAGAGAGAGAGAGAGAGAGAACAAGAGACAGAGAGAGAGAGAGAGAAAGAGAGAGGTGGTGAATTAAAGTGGATACCATGTGGCCAGCCAGACTTGGAAGAAGTGGACTGTATGACCACACACACACACACATACACACACACACACACACACCTTTTTTCTTCCGAGACTCCATCCTCATTTGGCTTCTCAGGATTGGCTGCTATTCGGCAAAATGAAAAAAAAAAAAACAAAACAAACAAAAGCAACAAAAAACAGTGCTGTCAAACAACACACCATCTGCTTTGTTAAAAGTGAAAATACAAAGATTACAAACTTTTGAAATATCTCATTTTAATCCAGTTAAATAATACAATCATAGATAAAAACTCTGGCTCTGTATGAATTAATAATAAAATGTTCTTTTCTTTGCAGGACACCATTGCAGGGAATAACTTGGGACGCTGTCGCACCCCTGCTTACATTGATCTTACGTGTGTGTTTCATTAAATGGTTTGTGATCATATGTATTGATGTCTCGTGTGCAGCTGTACAGATGATAGCTTGCGTTGTCACCAATTCACTAGTGTAGTGTTGAATAATAATCTATGGTACTAGCATAAAATCCAGATCTCCTGCATTTCTGTAAATTTTATCGGTAATTCAGTTCTATCCACGGATATCACACGTTCCTGTTTATATCACAACAGCTGCCAAATGATCAGATGATATGTTCATTTAAACCCACACAATGGCATTTAATGATTTATGTAGAGTATAATGATGTACTGATTAATGGTCAGCTACTATGTGTGTAATCACTCACCTTTTTTCACCTCTTGATCTTTAACTGATGCTTTTTGTTCCTAAATGAGTGAAAACCAACTTAAGTTATGTCATATGGCTCAACACCCTTCCAATTCAACACCCTCCTTTAGGATAAATTTATCCTCCTTTTCACAGGATCAAGATTTAGTATTTTAGATTGTTCAATAATTTTAGGATGTGTAAAGACAGTCCTCCGAGTCTGTTAGTCTTATTAAACAGAATCAAAGAGACTAGTGTATTTATCAAACCACTTTTGGTTCTGAATGATCAGGTGCTAAAAGTTTTTCTATACATTTCTAAACGTTTTCCTGGTTCCTTTTTCTCAGTCATGACTATTGTTATTTTACTGACATTTGTCTGAACCTAAACACCAAAGAGTATAAACCGGACCAAGCATTCAACCGATTCAGAAAAATCAACCGATTCATCACTTTGTTGTATAAGATGCAATAAAGAAGCTGTATCGTGTTCAGCTGTAATCCTCCTCCTTACCAAGAGAGGGTGATACTGAGGGACTTCTGGATGATAGGTTACTTCCTGGTTCTAGTGTATTAAGCATTGCCTTTCTGTAGTATACCAAGCTGCTCATTGTGTTTTGTTGTGTTTGCTCTCCTGTGTATTGACCCTGCTTGCTGTTTTATGACCCATGTATTCATTTTGCTTTGTGTTTCTTGGCTTTGTCTGCCTCAGTGATTGCAGTGTCAATCCTTTGGATTTTTCTGTGCCTGTGTTACTGTTTGCCTTAATGTTAGTAGACTGTGAGTTCAAATTATAGCTACTGTACATGTGTCTGGGAGTCTAGGAAGCACAATTAGCAGAGGTCTATGGGTGGCCTGGATGGAGAATGTTAGCTCATTTATGCATAACAGGGCTGAATGCATCTTCTTCCAAGTATGGTACATTACATTGTGGATAAGCAGCAGACTGACAAAGATGATGATAGTTGTCAGAAGAAGCACATTTTAGCATTCAGTCTCTTGGGTTGGTAGCTGGTGTATGATGGGGAAATCTGGCTGGTGGGTGCTAACTTTGGAGACAAATGGTCGAAAAAATCCCCTTAAATCCCCTGCCCACTCCCAGAAAAGAAACAGCATAAATACTGTGAACAATTTCTGTGTAGTCTATATATACTGTAGATGCTGCAAAGGTACAGATTTTTATTCCAGAAATGGAAATGCTGCCAAAACTGCCTTGGCAGATTTCCCCTAAATGTAGCACAGTAATAGGGCACAGGCACATGGTACTGTGTGCACAGAATATCACATCCAATTATCAGCAGTAAGGTCCATGTTGTCTGTCTACACACACACTTACTGATGTCTGGGGTGTATTGCCTTTGCCTTCCCCTTCTAGCTTTGTAGGCTTCTCTGGAGGTTGAGGAACAACTTTTACCACCCAACTAAACATCCTGCAGCTCAAACACAGGTCTGTAAATAAGAACACATACATACACACACTACAGATACACTTTGCTTCTATACAGAAGTATACAGAAAGGTCAGAAAGCAATGATAAGCTAAGGGAGTGACATTTGGGAAACTACACTGTCATGTCATTAGATATACATGCTAATATTCTCCACAGATATTTGTTATAGATCACTTCCCTTTCCTTTAAACACACAATCTTCTTGTTATTAAAGCAGTAGTGGTGGTGTGACGACTGTTGCAACACAGGGAAATATGGCCACCAAAATTAAACTAAGAAAATATGACTGATGATTGATGATCAACGAAAAAAAAGTATTTCTTATTTTGCCTATTTTTATTTATCAATTTATTTTTTTGCATGATCAGTCTGGGAAAGCCCATGGGATTTTGTTAAGGCTAAATTCTCTGAAATTTGAAATGCTGTTCTGCCAAAACAGTAAAGAAAAAAAATTAACCAGTTGATCAAACATTGTGAACACATTCATTCATCTTAAAGCTGTCTAAAACCTATTGCTTGTTACACAATAAGTGTCATCCACTGATCAAGATTTTGGGTACAATAGTGAAAAGGACACTAGAAACAAAGTCTAATCAATTAAAACTGTAATCGTGTACCAGATGAATTTCTACAATGCTCCTGCACCCAACACTGAAAAATAATGCCCCAATCCACCCTCCTTCCTTCCTCTGTCAGAATCTTTAAACAGTTTTCTCCCTTTTTCGGGAATATCCTAATCTTTTATACAGCTTTACACCTGATTGAGATACGAACAAATTTCAACATTATATATAGCAGAATATGACAGAACGTCACCATATGAAACATTTCCCCAGGCTGCCACATATGCGTCATAAACAAAAAATACAATATCAAAACTGTCCATCAAACTGAACAATGTGTCAAGCAGCACACACTATTATCTCTGAACTCCAGATTAACTCTTCAGCAGTTTCTGATCAGGTTGAAATTGAGAAAACAATCCAGCCTTCATTGGTTTTACAGCTATCATTAGCAATTCATTGCTGAGTGATGGTTGGGGCCTCAAATCTGATTTGAAATTATTATTTTCATGTTTACAAAGCTCTGAATATTATCAGACCTATGTCATTGACCTAAGCCATAAAAAGCACACTTCATCTTGCAATATGAGTGGTAGCCTTAGGTACAAGACGATCACGGCTATGTGTGAGTGTCAAGAGCTGTCAGTGTTCATCAGTGATAACCGTATCTGATCCTAATCTCCCTTGGACCAAGCAGATGACCTGAATCCTGCACTGTATTGATAAGAGTGTATCTGTCTTTCAGACTTTCTCTGTTTGATTCAAGGCAGTATTATTGGCATGCATTTGCCAGTATTTTTAGATATACAGTTTAATGAATTGCTTGTGAATTAATTAGTGAATTAATGAACTGAACATATAAAGGGTGAACAGTAAATAATAATAATAGTGACACCTAAAAATCCATTCAGAGATTAAAATTCACTTCAAAGCCTATCACTATGGATAGTGCCTTTACCAGGATATGGTCGTGAATAAGCTGGGTGGCATTTTCAATATGTATACTCACATGTGGATTTACTGATGTGAGTAAAAGTGCTGGCACATTTGTGCCTATAAAATATTTTTTGTAAAAATGCTATTTCAAGCGATTTCACTTAAATAAAATATTAATGAATTCATATGAGGAATCTGCAGCTTAACCTAAAAACACCGCACAAAAGTGCAAGAGTAAACACCAAGGACAGGATATGACAAACATATGACTTAAAAACATTTATGTTAATAAAATTATTTAAAAAATACAAATACTGGCTAAGATATCTTTAGTTTATCCTTGCATTAGTATTTCAGTCTTTGAACTCTTGAATAGAAAGTTAATCACATAACTAATAAATAATTTACCACATGAAACCAAATACAACATTGTGATTGGACTGAATGGATATAAAGCTAATATTAATAGTGAATATACATACATTCATTAATGGTTTTTATTGAATCAACTGAGTTCATTTTACCTTTAAGCTGTAAAAAGACTTACCTTAGCTGTTCAGGAGTAGGCACTCATCCCAGAGATTGTAGACACGACAGGAGGAAAAGTACTCACAGGAATAGTGGGATTAGCCATACTGAAGCTAGGATAATGGGATTAGTTATGATTAGGTTCCTACAGGAAAGGGTAAAAGGAGGACCTGGATGGAGATGCCAGTACCTGATTGCACTTTCACAAATTTCTATAAAAAAAACCTGCCAATGAGTGGACAATAGACAATCAGGGAAAAGCAACAGCTCCAACAAAGCCATTTGCAGTGTAGAGATAATGAACAATGAGCTAAACATGATGGAAGTGAACCAGAATCCAATCAAGTTGAGCAGCTGAGGGTTAAGGGTTCTAAAGTGGCTCTTTGGAAATCCTGGGATTTAAACTCACGTCTCAGTCTTTTGGACATAAATACACTGCAGAAGCTAGTGTTCAAACGATGTATTCTGTTCAGAACAGAGGAACCAGAGGAAGCAAAAGTAAATGGATTCTTTACTGAAAGAAAAGCCCAGTTTTAAAAATCTACTAATCTGTTAAAATGCAAAGTATGGTTTCTAGCATGTTCTTCACTCAATCAGAAAAGAATAAAAATGAAAAGATAATACAGAAAAAGTTCAAACTCTGATTTTAGTTGCTTATTGCAAATTAAGTAATTTTCCCAAAGAACCAAGGAATGTTGGAGAACATTCATATTAACTCTCAGATTTAAGCTAGCATTAATAAACCCTTGATGCAAATCACTTGAAATCTAATCTGAGGCTGTCACAATATAAACTACACTAATGAATATAAAGTGTACATAACAACTGATAGATTATGGTGTTTTGTTTTAGAGCTCAGCACCATTGTGGACTTTGACATGCAAAAGAAATACTATGCTGAGCATGAACACAACAAACCAGGTGGACTTTTTGGCCTCTGGTAAAAACTTGTATTTGTGTCATTGTATTTTGTTACTTCTAATCTCTGGGACTGAATACCCACACTGATGTGTTATTGTGTTGACCAATGAAGGCAGGTTTCACATGATTGACACCCAGCCTTCAAGTGGCACGGTCATAGAGATTAACATGTCTAATGTAACAGAACTGAGAGGACTGTTTATGGTCAGCAGGTACAGAGGTTGGATTGACTCAAGCTACAGCAATTACCAATGTTTTCAGAACATCTCCCCAAAATAAATAATGTGTATGAAGCAGTGCAACTATGCCTTTTATTTTACTTGACGTGTAAGGTACTACTGTACTGTATACAGTATGTAACCTGTACTCATTTGTTCGATGAGATGAACTTTGTTTAGCATGCTAGCTTCCAAAAGTAAGCCAATTCATATAGTGTATACGCTGTCTATAAGAAACAACTTACACAGCTAATTGTATAGATGATGCTCCTCATAAACAAATTGTAATTGCTTATTCAGCATTTTTGGACAGAGTCTCAAGTGGACCCTAGGGCTCTAGTCCTTTCTAAATTTTAGAAGTAAAGCTGTAAGTTTAGATTTTCTTACACTGACCATTTTTGTGGTTCCCAGTTTCATGATAAGATGAGAAGATGTCTACCCCTTGCCTGACATATTGAATGGACACTTATGATGTTGACATGCTGGCTTTGCTCACTTTGAGTCTGCGTGCTTCAATGACCTCTGCTAGCTTTCGCAGGATGCGGTCGTGGTGCCACTCATACCGGCCCTGAGTCAAAGCTGTCTTACAGCCAGAGACTATGTGTTGAAGGCTGGGACTCTGTTGGCCACAGAGCTGGCAAAACTCTTCTGTGCCGTACCAGCGGTGCAGGTTCTGGGGGCTTGGGAGGGTATCATACGTGGCCCTGATCAAGAAACTAAACCCTGCTTGGGGCAGCTTCCACAAGTCGTTCCAGGTGATGGTCCTGTCGGGTTGACCATTTCCCTTGCTGGGATTGGATCACAGCTTTGACCCTATAACTTTCCCCTTCCTCCTTCATGATCTCCTGAACAATCAGACTTTTCCTCTCTTTCTTTGTGGCTTTGGACCACATACTGTCCACTGAGTATGGGAGAGATGGAGCCTCTCATGGCTATTCCTTTCTCCACTTGATGCCACCCGGTAATAAATTCGGAGGTTGCATAGCAGACTTGGAGATTGTCAAAGTAGTTGGTTATGATACTCTGAATACATGGTGGGATATGGAAGAAGTTGAGGGGAAACCTGATGAGCTGGTGAGGGACAGACCCATATGCAGTTGCGAGATCTAACCAGACAACATGGAGATCTGATTTATTCTGCTTGGCTGTCTGAATCTGCTCCAAAATCATCACTGAATGCTCAACACAGCCTGGAAGTCCTGGGATGCCTGCCTTCTGGCAACTGGTGTCAATATATTTATTTGCTAGGAGGTAACTGGTCATGCGTGTTGCCATCACTGAGAAAAAGATCTTCCCTTCCACATTCAGAAGCGCAATGCCTCTGAATTGGCTGATGTTGCAGAGTCTTTCTCTTTTGGGATGAATACAGTGACTGCCCTACACCATGCTGTAGGAATGGCTTGGTTTCCCAGGGAACACACATCAGCCTCCACAGCAGTTTCAGGACTGTGGGGCAGTTCTTGTAGACTTTGGAAGGAACGCCATTTGGTCTGGCTGCTGATGCGCTTCTTGCTCTCTGTACAACTTGTTTGACCTCAGACCATTTTGGAGGGGTGGTATCAAACTGTGAGGTTGGCTCTGGTGGTTGAGGGATGTACCCTGGTGAACCAAGAACCAAGACAAGACTTTCTCGGAGGCTGTCTCTGATCTGGGTTTTGATGTAGTTTTCCAGCTCCTGCATGTTAATATACAGAGTCCCAGTCTTTTTCTCTTCCAATAGGCTGCGGGCATACTTAAACGGGTCCCAGTGGAACCTCGACCTTGCTTTTTCCTTTCGGCTTCTTCGTTTCCTGATTCTCTCTGCCCTTCTCAAATGCAGAAGCCTATCTCTAATCTGGTTCCACAGGTTCTTTAGACCCTCCTTTTCATGGTATTTGGCTTTTCTCCACAATGTTCCTTTACTAGCTGCAGGATCTCCTTCTGCCTACTCCCACTCTGTTTAGGAGGGGTCTTTCTCTGCTGCAGCTCTCCAAATCTCCGATGATGTTTAACTTGGTGATTATGCTGCCTCTCAGGGAGCTTTGAAGAATTGTTTGTAGGCACTAGCTTTCGGCCATTTAATCTTCGCTTTCCGGATTTGCGTCTCAGCTGTGGGTCTTGCAGATTCCCTGCACGCTGTTGCATTGGGAAGAACTAGCCGTGGGGTTAGGAATTGGTGCGAGTCCTCTTGTAGGGGCTGCTCTTGCTCCTTTCTGCTAGGTGCAATGTTGGGCTCAGTAGCACTGTGGTGCTCAACCTGGCTACAGTTCCTCCTTGTCTGACCTTCTGTTGCAGTGCAAGCTTGCACCTGGGTGTTGTTACAGCATTTTGCTTTCCCCTGGGGAATTTGCAAACCCTGGTATGTTGTAACTTTGGACCATCCACCGCTACATTCTCTTAGGATTCTTTCTTTACATGTCTTGTTCATTCCAGTCGTTTGGTGCATCTACCATCCCGCCTCTCGGTGGACCGCCAGGCTGTTTTCTTTTTGCTCTTCTTGTAGTTATGTATATATAAATGAGAAAAATGTAAGTCGCTCTGAATAAGAGCATCTACCAAATGCCATAAATGTAAAAAATATCATTACATTATCAAGGTATACTGTATGTGTATAGAGTCATTTTAAATTCACTGATTGAGTAAAGTACAACTATATTACTTTTTAGGCATAGCTTCTAACTCTAATTCCAGTTAAAGTTATTTCCTAATGCTTATCTAGTAACAAGTGCTAAATGCAGATTGTGTACAGCTATCAAGACTATGCATCTTCTCAAAAAAGAAAAGCACAGCATGACGACAAGATATGCAAGATTTGTTACACAGTATAGGAGCATGAAGGACAGGAGAAATGAAGCATCATTATTCTAGAGAGAGAGAGAGAGAGAGAGAGAGAGAGAGAGAGAGATTCCTCAAATTTCTCAAAAACCATTTCTCATATAATAATATCTGGTTAATTTCAGAGTAAATGATAGACTGTCTAATTTACATTCATCGCTGTCACTCCTGAAAAAATTAAAAACAGGTCACATATGGTGGCACCAAATCCGGTATAATGCATCTGAGCGAAACCCTGGAGGTGGACCTGGTGGTCTGGCAGCTGGTGCAGGATTCCACTGGACTCTGAAAAATGTATGCATCCATCACCTTTAATCATCACTAGATTGTGTTGCACTGAGAAGTGATGCATAATTAAAGGCTTCTCTTTTTATAGGATGAATCATAGACCAAATTGGGGCTTTTACCAGGAACAGAGAGGATATATTACTTAATGTTATTAAAAAAAACATTTAGATTTCCATTTAAAGGGGATACAGTGGATTAGAGGTTAGCATGTTTGCCTCACACCTCTGGGGTTGGAGATTGTTCTCCGTGGGCTTTAGGGCTTTCCTCCAACCCAGTCCAAAGACATTCACTGTAGACTGATTGGCATCTCTAAACTGTCTGTTGTGTGTGATTGTGCTCTGTCATAGGTTAGCACCTCATACACAATATCTCTTGTTTGAGCTCCAACTCCTCTGGGATAGGCTTCAGGTTCCATTCAGAAATAATGCAAGTAAACATAAAGCAAGTCTGCAATTCACACCAGCATCAGGACACAACATTAAAATTAGTAAACTTACAGGGATGGGCATTGAAACAAAGAATGATTACATTCATTTTTAGTTTTACCATTTAAATAATTTAAATGTCTCTCAAATCGCAGTATAAACTAGCTGAAATGTCTCTTATTGATTTTGAAGAAATGTAATGGCTGTTTTACCTCATCATACCTTCATGCAAATGCGTTCCCACGCTGAAAGTTTCTACTTTCACAGAAAAACAAAATGCTAGAAATAAAGAATCTCTAATCATGTTCTTTTTCACTAATGTGAAAGGTAATTAGAGCTTCACTAATGAACAAATTTTGGAGGATATAATGGGCTTTTAATGAAACAAGAGCTGTGTTTAAGGACTGGAAACAAAGGTGCTAATGAATAAACTCTATCTCTCAATGCCAAACCCTACAGGTTTGAGTAGATGCAGATTTCTGGGCACTCACATGGGTTTAACATACTTGTTAAAACGAAACATGAATAAAAGTTGAACACTGACATAAAACCCATTATCTTAAAAAAAATTATCTTAAAATAAAAAGATGCAAACTCCTCAAATAATTCTGTAATGCAATGTAATCTAGTGTATGAATTGCTTGGTTCAGTTCTTCAACATTTATATTTATATCTGATTGGATAATTCCATGATTTATTATATATATAATAAAAAGGTAAAATACTGTGTATATATATACACATACATACAAACTTCATATAACTGAAGGAAGGATGAATGGGAAAATGTACAGAGACATTCTTGATAAAAATCTGCTGCCATCTACCAGGATGATGACGATGAAACGAGGTTGGACATTTCAGCAAGACAATGATCCCAAACACACAGCCAAGGAAACTCTCAATTGGTTTCAGAGAAAGAAAATAAAGCTGCTAGAATGGCCCAGCCAATCACCTGACTTGAATCCAATTGAAAATCTATGGACAGAACTAAAGATCAGAGTTCATAGAAGAGGCCCACGGAACCTTCAAGATTTGAAGACTGTTTGTGTGGAAGAATGGGCCAAAATCACACCTCAACAATGCATGCAACTCGTTTCTCCATACAGGAGGCGTCTTGAAGCTGTCATTACCAACAAAGTATTAAATATGTTTTAGTAAGCGTGTTCAATACTTTTTCCCTGTGTCATTTAACATTATTAAACATAACTTAATTTACGGAAATCTATGGTTTGATTTCTTTGCATGTGTGGATTGAATGGGTTGTTACCAAAATCTGGTGAAAATTTCAGGTCAATAGCACCTTTAGAAATAAATTTACTGAGAAAAATGGTGATGTGTTCAATATATATTCAGTATATATAAAAAATAATTAATTTGTTTATACTGATTAGAAAAGCCCATTAAGTTGATTTTCATTCTGCTGGTAAAAAGGGTTAAAAATAAATATTGAAACACACATACAAGTGAACCTGGTGCATTGTGGAAATGTCACTGTAATACATTTTACAGTAGAGGCCACTTAAATCATACAGAGTCCGTTTAATTTGTTTATAATTCGTTTCATTTGCAAGTTGTACTTGTTATTACATTCAGTGGTTTCAGTTTGTTACAAGGATTGTGCAGCCAAAATATCCGAAAATGTCAGTGTGCTTGCTCATGGACATCCATCGCCCCAACTCATTTTCTGAACCACATATCACAAATTTTATTTTATACAAGTTCACATTATGTATTGCAAAACCCTGGTGTAGTCAAAATATGCGGTTCATAGTACTTAATGATTAGTGTTACACTCTATATATAGAATAACATATAGAATATATATATATATAGAATAACATATGTATATAACTACTGTACCTGGTACATTAAACACAAAACCAATAAATGGTAGTAATGGATTTTTTTTTTTTTAAATAAAAACCCTGAGCTTAAGAAAAGCCATAACCTGAAATGCGATGCCTCCAGATAGTCCCGATATAATATATAAATATAATATTATTGATCAATTAATTCATAACATATAACAATGAATATTTTGTGTTGTAAATTGACCACCATATTCAGCTTCTTCTCATCCTTGCACATTTTAAAGAATCTGCACACAGCTACTTGGATGCAAACCTCAGAAATATTACATTATTGATTGATTGATTGATTGATTGAGTTTTGTCATTCTAGTCATTCATGGTTCCCTCAATGAACTGTAGCTTCCCAGTGCTGGAAACACTCATGCAGCCTCAGACCATGCTTCACTGTAGGAAAGACACAGTGGTAAATACATAGTCAGTCATGGACATTAATCTGCCACACTGAAGCATTTGGGTGTGCTCAGAGTAGAGGTCTTCACGGGTCCACTTAGATCCGAAAACCCGAGGTCCGACCCGAGGTCCGACCCGAGGTCCGACCCGAGGTCCGACCCGAGGTCCGAGCGGGTTCGGGTCTAAAAGTTTCACGTGTTCCTCGGACACGGGTCGGGTATTTTAAAATGAATGTGTTTTTATCGAACGGACCCGAGAAGACCCGAACTACTATATATCGCGTGTGTGCATCGACACGAGTCCTTTTCCAACCTCTCCTCTGTTTGCCAAGACCGCTTGCGACATCGTGTGGCTGGCGGTAAGCTAATTTTCGGTGAAACAGATCTGTCAATCAATTTTGAATTCAAGGTTACTTTAGTGTCGTCGTCAGAATCAGATAAGCATGGAGGCAATATCTGACAAGGCTAAAAAGCTGAGGGACAACAAATATGCTGAGGTAAAACATCCAGGCAGGGCCGGCCCTGGCCAATTTGCTGCCCTAGGCAAGATTTCACCTGGTGCCCCTGGAATCACAGACAATTGTGTTCCGATCATTTTGTTCATAAACAAATTATATAAAAAATATATATATTAATAAAAATAATAATTTGGGCGCCCGGGCGCCCCTAGTGGTGGGCGGCACCCTTAGCATTTGCCTATTCTGTCTATGCGCAGGGCCGGCCCTGCATCCAGGGTCATCATCTGGATGGGCAACATTTGTGTTAATTGTTGACAAGGAGGGGAAAAAGATTGGTGCTGCTAAATGCATAGACTGTAACACCGTATTAAGATTTGATTCAGCCAAAACTGTTACATCCCATTTGCTGAAGCACCAGAGAACATGGCACAAGAAACCAATGCACCACCTGCCCAGTATAAAAAGAAAATTCTCGACAGTTGCATTTGTGTCTGTGCCAAAGATCTGAGACCATACCAAATATATTTGTGTGTGTGTGTGTGTGTGTGTGTGTGTGTGTTGTGTAGGTTTTGGTGCATTACTGCTTCAGAAAGCAGAGGTTCGCATTATTAACATTACAGTATGTAATACATTGATGAATGGGCAGATTACATCACGCATGACATGTGCTGGAGTCCTAACAGGAGGGGTGGATGCCTGTCAGGTGTAGTTTCTTTCTTTTTTTTCCTTCAAGTAAAATACCTACTGATAGTTATCTTACTATACAGACACAAATGCTCATATTACATATTGATATTATTTTTTTTAGCTAATAACTGATTCTGTATTTTTCCCTCTCAGGGAGATTCCGGCGGTCCTACATCTAGTAGAAATGTAGCTGGACGAATGCTTCTGGCAGGTGTGGTGAGCTGGGGTGATGGATGTGCCCATAGAAATAAACCTGGAGTTTACACCACTGTCCCAAAATTCCTTGCCTTGTTCATCTATTCTCACCGGAGAATTTCCAGGTGGAAGGTTATGTGGTCTGAGTGGATATGTCGTCCGAATGTTCATCAGGATCAAAACCTTTGCACAGACTTGGGATGTATCTTTCTCAAGTGGCATCGATTCCTCTTAAATGTCTTTCCAGCCGGCATTTGCACTGTATAACACCGGGGTTCATCTCTCTGGTGCACCACTACAGCAGGCTTCCGTTCACGTCTGGTCTGCATATGTACTGTGGATCCTGGAACCAGCTCAGGTAGTGTCTTGGCATGTGGGTTGTACTGATGCCGCATACGAGATTGCAAATCCACCAGCCTTTTGTGTATATGTTGTGGGGTTGACTGTTGAAGCACAGTGCTAGAGCATGGGGGTGTGCTCTGCAGGACTCTGCCCATTAACATTTGTGCAGGAGATTCATTCAGGCCTGTCGCTGGTGTGTTTCTTAGTGACAGTAACACCAGATATGGGTCTGTTGCCTGTTTGCATCGCTTTCTTCAATGCATGTTTAACAGTCTTTATTGCTCTTTCCGCAAGTCCATTGGACTGAGGGTATCCAGGACTGGAGAATGTGAGCTTAAAGTCCATGATGCTGCAAATGACTTTTATAGACCAGTATGTTAAATATGATGATCTCTGTTCTGTTCTACAGTAATTGTTAAACAAGACAATATAATATTTGAGGTTATGGTTTTAAAAGTTTTTATACAGTGGAACTGGAAACATAATAGTTAGCCCAGTTAGGTCTTCTCTATTTTCATTGTTCCAATCAACTTGTGGTCTTTGCAGTTAAATGTATAGGATCATATTATATTATCATATGTTTTAAAGTGACTGTTTTGGAAGACTGTTTTACATTTTAAATGTTGCTTTAGAATTCAAATGCTTTAAATGGTGTTATTATTAATAAAAAATAGCCTGTTCGTTCTAAGACAAGAAATTTCAAAACAGAATTATATATACAAAAGACAATATTTATTCAGGGCCATGTTCTATAATTCTGTGATTTTAAAAATGACCGTTTTAGAAAAATGATACTGTTTTACGTGTTTATTTATTTTTCAATATGAACAAGCACTTTTGTGTAGATGGATATATGTGTATATGTATAAATTTGATCAAATGTTTTAAATGGAATATTTTTACTGTTCAAGTTAATACGAAAATGTCGATATACAAAATAAAAATACAAAAGGATGTAGTGTGCCAAGTATTTTCCTGTCATATAATGGTAAATATCCATGGAAAGAAGCGAACTAAAAATTAAACATTTTATTATTTGAATAAATACATTTGAATATTTAAAAAATATACTAATAGTAAGGTACATAACATTTTTATCATTCCCCTACAAGTTATACGTAAGGCGTAATGAGTGATCGACTTTTCAGCACTTCATGAGCATATAGGCTATTCGCAGGTTTACGTAAAATCATTTTTAAGGAGACGCAAGAGTGACAAACATTTATAACTTCGTACACACAAAAAACAAACAAACATGTAGGCCCTATATACTATAGGGTCTTATAGCTGTGAGACTAATCAGGAAACTCCCTTGCGTGTTTATTCAGGGTTTTTCTGTTGGGCAGTTAGCCTGAGTTGCGGTTTATTTTCCTATCAGTTTTATTTTTATTGAGTTGTAAAATCCATTGGTCATGACTGTAAGATATGGCAATAAGATAAAAATATAAAGTTAATAAAAACAGAGAGTAAATGGAGCGGCCGGACAAATTGGTTGCAGAGTTTTTTCTGTCTGACTGGGGTGCGTGCAGGGATGCATCGGTGTGTACAACATTCGGGTCCAGTCGGGTTAAAAAAATTGCCTACCGGTCGGGTCGGACTCGGGTCTAATTTTTTCGGGTTTGTCTCGGTTCGGGTCTTTTTTAAAAAAAAAAGAATTATGCAGGTCGGGTTCGGGTAAAAAGTGATTCGCGTCACTTTGGGTCGGGTACATTTCGTTAGACCCGAGAAGACCTCTAGTGTCAGCCAAAGCATTTATGTACATGACAAAACCTTAGCATTTTTTTAAAGGGAATGAGAAAGCAGAATATTTCTTTGAAAAGACCTGATAAATGTTTAAGTGAAATAAATATTTGTGTGTGTGTGTAGGTTTTGGTGCATTACTGCTTCAGAAAGCAGAGGTTCACATTATTAACAGTACAGTATGTAATACACTGATGAATGGGCAGATTACATCACGCATGACATGTGCTGGAGTCCTAGCAGGAGGGGTGGATGCCTGTCAGGTGTAGTTTCTTTCCGCTGCCGTGGATTAGCACAGGACCTGGGTGACTCGTCCATAGTGTGTGTGTGGCCTGCCAGTGAGCAATGGACATACGACAGTTCTTTAAAAGAAAAAAGACAGATTCAGGTGAGAGACTAGGGACAGTCCATAATGACTTCTGTCTTGTTTTTTTTGTTCTTCTGAAAAGCGTTACGCAAGCTAAAAAAAAGAGAAAATAAAATCTGGATTTTGGAGTTAGTTGAATCAATGTTAAAATGATAGTAATTTTTCAATAGACATATTTTTTGTTTTTGTGTGAAAAGAGGATGGGCGGTGGCAGTGGGGCTCATTGGGTGCTCAGCACCCCTAAAGCTCTGACCCTAGAATCGCCCCTGCCTTCAAGTAAACTGTACCTACTGATAGTTATCTTACTATACAGACACAAATGCTCATGTTACATATTCATATTATTTTTTTTAGCTAATGACTGATTCTGTATTTTTCCCTTTCAGGGAGATTCCGGCGGTCCAACATCTAGCAGAAATGTAGCTGGACGAATGTTTCTGGCAGGTGTGGTGAGCTGGGGTGATGGATGTGCCCGTAGAAATAAACCTGGAGTTTACACCACTGTCCCAAAATTCCATGCCTGGATAAAAGAGAAAACAGGAGTATGATGTTGCTGAAGAAAGAAAAATATGATGTTGCTGTCTCTTTTTTATTTGGAGAATGTCTAGAACACAAGGTGAACACTTGGAATTTTAAAAGACTTGAACCCAATGAATTGCTGTGGTACTTTGCCTAATGTCTTTGAAAGATTTCTATTGGACAGACTCTTAGAGTCAAGGTAGCAATCACCCTCCCTGTCTGGCCAACATAAACAAGAAATAGGAGAACATCAACGAAGTATTTTGTCTGTAACTTTTGGGTACTGTACACCACCAAGGCACAGAATTGGCTTTAGAGATTGACTCTGCTGAATCTTTATTTGTTTTAAGTCAGCATTCAATATTATATGAAAGGAAACCAACATGAAATGCATACAGTTAAAATAGATGGCAATAGAATGGGATTCCTAAACAGCAAATAAAATAAATCTTGATGTTCAGATAAAACATATTCCCTTTTTAATAATCTGTGGGAGTGAGTCAGTTTCACACAATGCCGTTTAGGACACTCAAAACTCAAATTTTATCATCAGGGGTAAATTCTCTGATTCTAGTTTTAGTGTAATAAAACTAGTTTTAGTGTAATAAGAATTCTGTAAAGGATAAAATTGATTACATTCAGGTATTTTATGTGATTTTGATATTGCTGGTTAGTTTCTGACATGAGAAGAACGTAGTGAGGATTCCAGCTGTTTACGCTTAACAAGCTAAAGGCTGTTTTCCTTCTCAGTGAATGACTGGAATTGCAAGATTACAAAATTAACTGCCATTTATGAGAAAAACCTGAACTCAGTTTGATTATTTTCAGTGGATTCTATTTGCATCAAACCTTTTGCCTAATAAAATTCTGAGATCTGATACCTACATGAGTGTTCACAATGGTGCTTACACTAACAACATTTGGAATGTGTCTCTTCAGTGTATTATCCAAGCGTGTCATGGCGTGTATTTCTTCAAACAGTTGATGTTTCGCTTTTGAATTATTAGGCGATCGTGTTTTACCTCGTGTTCCTGCAGATAGGATTCAAACCCCCAAAAACCTCCTTAGCCCTACTATTATGCCATGTTATATTAAAACAATAGTACACACAACACTGCTCATTTTCCCCATTCAGCAGAGCCACATGGATCTACGGTGTTTTCCTTTCTCATTATCGCCACGTTTTCTGGCCGCCATTTTGGACTTGGAGCGGGGAGAAATAGGTTTCAGGTGAGTAATTAACGCAGGAATGTCAAGTGTCACGCACTGAGAGTGACAGTCACGCATTTCGGTGAAAAATTTCTCACGCAGAAAAATTACTATTTATCATATATTTAATATGCCGCAGCGCCCAAAGTGTATCAGTCCGCACCACTGTCTCTATGGAACCGAGCAGGAATCAAGTGCGTCTCCTCTGACACTTATCAGCCAATCAAAAAAAAGAGGCTACACAATAGCCAATCAGAAAATAGCACTATCTGGGTAAGATTTAACGCAACAACAATAAAAAAACATATTCATTAGAGAGGGTATTTTCGGTGGTCGGATTGAACAAAACCTCAACATGTCTGTTTCTTATAAACAGTTGTTTAACAGTTGTTTAAAAATTGTCATTTTAAAAGGATAGTTCACCCAAAAATGAAAATTCTGTGACATTTTGTCACTCTTATGTTGTTACAAACCCATATAAATTTCTTTGTTCTGAGGAACACGAAGGAAGATACTTTAAGGAAGTTTGGTTACAAACATTCCTCAAAATATCTTCTTTCGTGTTCATCAGAACAAAGACATTTATACAGGTTTGTAACAGCATGGGAGTAAGAAAATGATGACAGAATTTTCATTTTTGGGTGAACTATCCTTTTAAAATGACAATTTTTAAACAACTGTTTAAAAATTGTGCAAGTGTTTTAAAGTGTTTGTTTTTTTCTAATTGAAATAAATGATAAAAATTAAATGTTTTATGGCTTGTCTTTATTTTGCCAATTGAACATTTGTTATCCACAAAACATAAAAAAGCAAATTAACTGAACAACAGCAATTGCTGTGACATAAATATCATGTTCAGCATCATTAATACGAGTAATTTTTTAAAGTACATTGAAACAACTCAAAATTCTTAATGCATCAGGTTGACTAACTTTTTTACGTTTTCGCAACATTTTTTTTTACAGTGAACAGATAATCAAATACTTAATGCACACACCCACACCCAACACACACACACACACACACACACACACACACACACACACACACACACACACACACACAATTAGATTGTAATGAAATAGTAATGTAAATTGCACCTGTTGATGTTTGTTGATGAAAGAATGAGAGAGAGAGAGAGAGAGAGAGAGAGAGAGAGAGAGAGAGGTGGTGAATTAGAGTGGATACCATGTTCCCAGTCAGACTTGGAAGAAATGGCATGTGCACATATACAACCCCCCATAACACGTTCCTGTTTATATCACCACAGCTGCCAAATGATCAGATGATATGTTCATTTAAACCCACACAATGGCATTTAATGATTTATGTAGAGTATAATGATGTACTGATTAATGGTCAGCTGATACAGTATGTGTGTAATCACTCACCTTTTTTCACCTCTTGATCCTTAACTGATGCTTTTTGTTCCTAAATGAGTGAAAACCAACTTAAGTTATGTCATATGGCTCAACACCCTTCCAATTCAACACCCTGAAGTAAATTTATCCTTCTTTCACAGGATCAAGATTTAGCATTTTAGATCAATAATAAGATTAATAATCAATCATAATAGTTCAATAATTTTAGGATGTGTAAAGACAGTCCTCCGAGTCTGTTAGTCTTATTAAACAGAATCAAAGAGACTAGTGTATTTATCAAACCAGTGTATTTTGGTTCTGAATGATCAGGTGCCAAAATGTTTTCCTGGTTCCTTTTACTCAGTCATGACTATTTTTTTATTTTACTGACATATGTCTGGACCTTAACACTACTACTTAAGAGTAGAACCTTAAGTACTACTAGAAGAGAGAGAGAGAGAGAGAGAGAGAGAGAGAACGAGAGACAGAGAGAGAGAGAGAGAGAGAGAGAGAGAGAGAGAGAGAGAGAGAGAGAGAGAGAGAACGAGAGAGGTGGTGAATTAAAGTGGATACCATGTGGCCAGCCAGATTTGGAAGAAGTGGACTGTATGACCACACACACACACACACATACACACACACACACACCTTTTTTCTTCCGAGACTCCATCCTCATTTGGCTTCTCAGGATTGGCTGCTATTCGGCAAAATGAAAAAAAAAAAACAAAACAAACAAAAGCAACAAAAAACAGTGCTGTCAAACAACACACCATCTGCTTTGTTAAAAAGTGAAAATACAAAGATTACAAACTTTTGAAATATCTCATTTTAATCCAGTTAAATAATACAATCATAGATAAAAACTCTGGCTCTGTATGAATTAATAATAAAATGTTCTTTTCTTTGCAGGACACCATTGCAGGGAATAACTTGGGACGCTGTCGCACCCCTGCTTACATTGATCTTACGTGTGTGTTTCCTTGCATTAAATGGTTTGTGATCATATGTATTGATGTCTCGTGTGCAGCTGTACAGATGATAGCTTGCGTTGTCACCAATTCACTAGTGTAGTGTTGAATAATAATCTATGGTACTAGCATAAAATCCAGATCTCCTGCATTTCTGTAAATTTTATCGGTAATTCAGTTCTATCCACGGATATCACACGTTCCTGTTTATATCACAACAGCTGCCAAATGATCAGATGATATGTTCATTTAAACCCACACAATGGCATTTAATGATTTATGTAGAGTATAATGATGTACTGATTAATGGTCAGCTGATACAGTATGTGTGTAATCACTCACCTTTTTTCACCTCTTGATCCTTAACTGATGCTTTTTGTTCCTAAATGAGTGAAAACCAACTTAAGTTATGTCATATGGCTCAACACCCTTCCAATTCAACACCCTGAAGTAAATTTATCCTTCTTTCACAGGATCAATATTTAGCATTTTAGATCAATAATAAGATTAATAATCAATCATAATAGTTCAATAATTTTAGGATGTGTAAAGACAGTCCTCCGAGTCTGTTAGTCTTATTAAACAGAATCAAAGAGACTAGTGTATTTATCAAACCACTTTTGGTTCTGAATGATCAGGTGCCAAAATGTTTTCCTGGTTCCTTTTACTCAGTCATGACTATTTTTATTTTACTGACATATGTCTGGACCTTAACACTACTACTTAAGAGTAGAACCTGCACCAAGAATTCTGTCAGAAAAATCAACCCATTCATCACTTTGTTGTATAAGATGCAATAATGAAGCTGTATTGAGTTCAGCTGTAATCCTCCTCCTCACCAAGAGAGGGTGATACTGAGGGACTTCTGGATGATAGGTTACTTCCTGGTTCTAGTGTATTAAGCGTTGCCTTACTGTAGTATACCAAGCTGCTCATTGTGTTTTGTTGTGTTTGCTCTCCTGTGTATTGACCCTGCTTGCTGTTTTATGACCCATGTATTCATTTTGCTTTGTGTTTCTTGGCTTTGTCTGCCTCAGTGATTGCAGTGTCATTTGAACTATGTCTTTTATGACCATCCTTTGGATTTTTCTGTGCCTGTGTTACTGTTTGCCTTAATGTTAGTAGACTGTGAGTTCAAATTATAGCTACATTTGTCTGGGAGTCTAGGAAGCACAATTAGCAGAGGTCTATGGGTGGCCTGGATGGAGAATGTTAGCTCATTTATGCGGAACAGGACTGAATGCATCTTCTTCTAAGTATGGTACATTACATTGTGGATAAGCAGCAGAGTGACAAAGATGATGATAGTTGTCAGAAGAAGCACATTTTAGCATTCAGTCTCTTGGGATGGTAGCTGGTGTATGATGGGGAAAACTGGCTGGTGGGTGCTAACTTTGGCGACAAATGGTCAAAAAAATCCATTTAAATCCCCTGCCCACTCCCAGAAAAGAAACAGCATAAATACTGTGAACAATTTCTGTGTAGTCTATATATAGATGCTGCAAAAGTGCATTTTTATTCCAGAAATGGAAATGCTGCCAAAACTGCCTTAGCAGATTTCCCCTAAATGTAGCACAGTAATAGGGCACAGGCACATGGTACTGTGTGCACAGAATATCACATCCAATTATCAGCAGTAAGGTCCATGTTGTCTGTCTACACACACACACACACACACACTTACTGATGTCTGGGGTGTATTGCCTTTGCCTTCCTCTTCTAGCTTTGTAGGCTTCTCTGGAGGTTGAGGAACAACTTTTACCACCCAACTAAACATCCTGCAGCTCAAACACAGGTCTGTAAATAAGAACACATACATACACACACTACAGATACACTTTGCTTCTATACAGAAGTATACAGAAAGGTCAGAAAGCAATGATAAGCTAAGGGAGTGACATTTGGGCAACTACACTGACATGTCATTAGGTATACATGCTCATATTCTCCACAGATAATATTTGTTATAGATCACTTCCCTTTCCTTTAAACACACAATCTTCTTGTTATTAAAGCAGTAATGGTGGTGTGACGACTGTTGCAACACAGGGAAATATGGCCAACAAATGTAAACTAAGATAATGAATATGACTGATGGTTTAGCAGTTTAAGTCAACGACAAAAAAGTATTTCTTATTTTGCCTATTTTTATTTATTATTATTATTTTTTGCATGATCAGTCTGGGAAAGCCCATGGGATTTTGTTACGGCTAAATTCTCTGAAATTTGAAATGCTGTTCTGCCAAAACAGTAAAGAAAAAGAAAGAAAAAAAAAAGAACCAGTTGATCAAACACTGTGAACACATTCATTCATCTTAAAGCTATCTAAAACCTATTGCTTGTCACACAATAAGTGCCATCCACTGATCAAGATTTTGGGTACAATAGTGAAAAGGACACTAGAAACAAAGTCTAATCAATTAAAACTGTAATCATGTACCAGCTGAATTTCTACAATGCTCCTGCACCCAACACTGAAAAATAATGCCCCAATCCACCCTCCTTCCTTCCTCTGTCAGAATCTTTAAACAGTTTTCTCCCTTTTTTCGGTATATCCTAATCTTTTATACAGCTTTACACCTGTTTGAGATACAAACAAATTTCAACACTATATATAGCAGAATATGACAGAACGTCACCATATGAAACATTTCCCCAGGCTGCCACATATACGTCATAAACAAAAAATACAATATCAAAACTGTCCATCAAACTGAACAATGTGTCAAGCAGCACACACTATTATCTCTGAACTCCAGATTAACTCTTCAGCAGTTTCTGATCAGGTTGAAATTGAGAGAACAATCCAGCCTTCATTGGTTTTACAGCTATCATTAGCAATTCATTGCTGAGTGATGTTTAGGTGCCTCAAAAAAAAGTGCCTGTAAAAGTGCCTCAAATCTGATTTGAAATGATTATTTTCATGTTTACAAAGCTCTGAATAATATCAGACCTATTTCATTGACCTAAGCCATAAAAAGCACACTTCATCTTGCAATATGAGTGGTAGCCTTAGGTACAAGACGATCACGGTGTGTCAAGAGCGGTCAGTGTTCATCAATGATAACCGTATCTGATCCTAATCTCCCTTGGACTAAGCAGATGACCTGAATCCTGCACTGTAATGATAAAAGAGTGGATCTGCCTATCTGTGTTTGATTGAAGGCAGTATTATTGGCATGTATTTGCCAGAATCTTTAGAAATACAGTTTAATGAATTGCCAAAACTGAACATATAAAGGACGAACAGTAAATAACCGTAATAGTGACACCTAAAAATCCATTCAGAGATTAAAATTCACTTCAAAGCCTATCACTATGGAATACTTTATAAATGCAATAACATTTTACCAGGATATTGTCGAGAATAAGCTGGGTGGCATTTTCAATATGTATACTCACATAATGTGGATTTACTGATGTAAGTAAAAGTGCTGGCACATTTGTGCCTATAAATATTTTTAGTGAAGCTGCTATTTCAAGCGATTTATCACTTAAATAAAATATTTATGAATTCATATGAAGAATCTGGGGCTTAACCTAAAAACACAGCACAAAAGTGCAAGAGTAAACACCAAGGATAGGATGCCGGGATGTCCCAGAGATTGTAGGCGTGACAGGAGGAAAAGTACTCACGGGAATAGTGGGATTAGCCATACTGAAGCTAGTATAATGGGATTAGTTATGATTAGGTTCCTACAGGAAAGGGTAAAAGGAGGACCTGGATGGAGATGCCAGTACCTGATTGCACTTTCACAAATCTCTATAAAAAACCTGCCAATGAGTGGACAATAGACAATCAGGGAAAAGCAACAGCTCCAACAAAGCCATTTGCAGTGTAGAGATAATGAACAATGAGCTAAACATGATGGAAGTGAACCAGAATCCAATCAAGTTGAGCAGCTGAGGGTTAAGGGTTCTAAAGTGGCTCTTTGGAAATCCTGGGATTTAAACTCACGTCTCAGTCTTTTGGACATAAATACACTGAAGCTAGTGTTCAAACGATGTATTCTGTTCAGAACAGAGGAACCAGAGGAAGCAAAAGTAAATGAATTCTTTACTGAAAGAAAAGCCCAGTTTTAAAAATCTACCAATCTGTTAAAATGCAAAGTATGGTTTCTAGCATGTTCTTCACTCAATCAGAAAAGAATAAAAATTAAAAGATAATACAGAAAAAGTTCAAACTCTGATTTTAGTCGCTTATTGCAAATTAAGTAATTTTCCCAAAGAACCAAGGAATGTTGGAGAACATTCATATTAACTCTCAGATTTAAGCTAGCATTAATAAACCCTTGATGCAAATCACTTGAAATCTAATCTGAGGCTGTCACAATATAAACTACACTAATGAATATAAAGTGTTCATAACAACTGATAGATTATGGTGTTTTGTTTTAGAGCTCAGCACCATTGTGGACTTTCACATGCAAAATAAATACTATGCTGAGCATGAACACAACAAACCAGGTGGACTTTTTGGCCTCTGGTAAAAACTTTCAGAACAGTAACAATGTCATTGTATTTTGTTACTTCTAATCTCTGGGACTGAATACCCACACTGATGTGTTATTGTGTTGACCAATGAAGGCAGGTTTCACATGATTGACACCCAGCCTTCTAGTGGCACGGTCATAGAGATTAACATGTCTAATGTAACAGAACTGACAGGACTGTTTATTGTCACCAGGTACAGAGGTTGGATTGAAGTAATCTAGTCGAAGGAAGAGAGAGGGTGATGATGTAAAGTCACATGACCTGAATTTTGATCATTTGAAGGTTAACATGATGCTATGAGGCAGTAGCACAACTAACCAGCAGTTCCAACCTCTCTCTCTCTCTCTCTCTCTCTCTCTCTCTCTCTCTCTCTCTCTCTCTCTCTCTCTATCTCTCTATCAGTTGCTGAATCTGAATAATTATTTTTAGTCGATTTGTCTCCCCCTTGTGGTTGTGTGCTTTAGGCAGACAATTGAAAACTTACTGGAAATGTACAGGAATTTTCTAGAAATTATATGAGAAACCAAATATTTTAGAGCTTATTTTGTAGCTATATTGGCATTATGGTGCATTCTGCTACCTCATTATTCATAAATCATTGCATTTTAGCTGGACAACATACGCTACAACTAACAGTTGGAAGCGAACAATTACACAAATAAAAATAGAAATTCTTTGTATGCGCTCGCATTACAATTGACTTGAATTAAGAGGCCCAAACCTGTTCCAGCACGACAACATCCATGAAGACATGGTTTATCAAGGATATTGTAGAAGAACTCAAGTGTCAGACTGCACCCGAGACCTCCTCACCTGACATCAGTGCTTGATCTCACTAAAGCTCTTGTGGAGGAATGAACACAAATCCCCACAGCCACACTCTAAAATCTAGTGTAAAGCCTTCGAAGAAGAGAGGAAGATATTATATGTAAATAAGTATGGCTATAAAAAAAATCTATATGGTTAATTGTTATTTGCTTAATGAGGCACTGTATTGATAGCTATGAATTAATTCATATGGCATTTGAACCCAGCCACATCTCAGGGCATTTATTTACATGCTAAGCAAACACTAGAGAAAATGAACTACTGTATAGTGACATAGTATTTATTGGAACAGGGATGAGCATGGTTTAATGTCTGGGATTTGTCACTATTGGTTCAAACAGACTGGTATGTGAGATGTGGTAGCTCAAAGGTTAAGGTGTTGGACCACTGATCTCTGGGACTGAATACCCACACTGATGTGCTATTGTGTTGACCAATGAAGGCAGGTTTCACATGATTGACACCCAGCCTTCTAGTGGCACGGTCATAGAGACTAACATGTCTAATATAACAGAACTGACAGGACTGTTTATTGTTAGCTGGTACAGAGGTTGGATTGACTCAAGCTCCAGCAATTACCAGATAAGATGAACATAGTTTCAAAACTTTGTTTAGCATGCTAGCTTCCAAAAGTAAGCCAATTCATATAGTGTACAGTATACGCTGTCTATAAGAAACAACTTACACAGCTAATTGTATAGATGATGCTCCTCATAAACAAATTGTAATTGCTTATTCAGCATTTTTGGACAGAGTCTCAAGTGGACCCTAGGGCTCTAGTCCTTTCTAAATATTAGAAGTAAAGCTGTAAGTTTAGATTTTCTTACACTGACCATTTTTGTGGTTCCTAGTTTCATGATAAGATGAGAATCTGTTTTTAATAGAATGAAATAAATATTTTACTTTCATTAAATGTAACTTTGAATGGCTAAAGATTAGGATATGAAACTCTAGAAATGGTTTTGCTCCTTACATACACACACACACACACACACACACACACACACACACACACACACACACACACACAATCACATTAATTTCATTAACTGATAAAGGTGCTGCAATCCTGGTAGGTTTTGTATAAGCCTGTAAAATGAGTAGAAGGAAGAGAGGGAGAGTGATGAAGATATCAAGTCACATGACCTGAATTTTGATCATTTGAAGGTTAACATGATGCTATGAGGCAGTAGCACAACTAACCAGCAGTTCCAATCTCTCTCTCTCTCTCTCTCTCTCTCTCTCTCTCTCTCTCTCTCTCTCTCTCTCTCTCTCTCTATCAGTTGCTGAATCTGAATAATTATTTTTAGTCGATTTGTCTCCCCCTTGTGGTTGTGTGCTTTAGAAAGACAATTGAAAACTTACTGGAAATGTACAGGAATTTTCTAGAAATTATATGAGAAGCCAAATATTTTAGAGCTTATTTTGTAGCTATATTGGCATTATGGTGCATTCTGCTACCTCATTATTCATAAATCATTGCATTTTAGCTGGACAACATATGCTACAAGGAACAGTTGGAAGAGGACAATTACACAAATAGAATGTCTTTGTACGCGCTCGCATTACAATTGACTTGAATTAAGAGGCCCAAAACTTTTCCAGCATGACAACATCCATGAAGACATGGTTTACCAAGGATATTGTAGAAGAACTCAAGTGTCCTGCACAGACTGCCAGGGTTATGGTAGCTCAATGGTTAAGGTGTTGGACCACTGATCGGAAGGTCATGAACTTGAATCCCAGCACCACTCCTGGGCCCCTTATTCAGTCGCTCTGAATAAGAGCATCTACTGTAATTGAAATGTAAAATCTGCAATATCATTGTCAGGGTATACTGTATGTGTATAGAGCATTTCTAATTTTTTATTTGAATAATGAGTGTAATTAAACACTTGATGATAACCCAGAATGCTCTGTTTTTCCAGGGACTTACCACCTGGCAAAGTGTGCAAGTTACACCTTCACCAGAAAAGAAGCAGATGGTAACAGACTTTAAATTTTACATCATGGACATAGACTAATCTTAAGAATGCACCAGAGAAAAGTTCATGAGTAAAAATCATTTATAATCTACAAAATCTGTAAAAGCTGGCATGCTGTTGCTTAGAGAAACACGTTAGCTGATAGATAAAATGTTCAATAAGTGATCTACCATTTCACAGAATAATTCAATAACACTTCCATTTGCCTGTAGTATTACAGATAAGACTGCCTTAACCCTCAAATGGTAATGTAATTTTATTTCTGCTTCAGTCAACACTTATAGCAAACAGATTAAATATTTGTATTTATACAGTTTTAGCTTCTTGCTGAGCAGCTGAATAGCCGAAGACAGTCATTTTAAATTCACTGATTGACATAAATATAAACTATATTACTTTTTAGACATAGCTTCTAACTCTAATTCCAGTTAAAGTTATTTCCTTATGCTTATCTAGTAACAAGTGCTAAATGCAGATTGTGTACAGCTATCAAGACTATGCATCTTCTCAAAAAAGAAAAGCACAGCATGAAGACAAGATATGCAAGATTTGTTAAGATTTGCTCCACAGTATAGGAGCATGAAGGACAGGAGAAATGAAGCATCATTATTCCTAGAGAGAGAGAGTGAGAGAGTGAGAGAGTGAAGCATCATTATTATCAGAGAGAGTGAGAGGCACCTGCAAATAGAATTTCTCAAAAACCATTTCTCATATAATAATATGTGGTTAATTTCAGAGTAAATGATAGACTGTCTAATTTACATTCATCGCTGTCACTCCTGAAGAAAAAGTGAAAAACAGGTTGCATATGGTGGCACCAAATCAGGTATAATGCATCTGAGCGAAACCCTGGAGGTGGACCTGGTGGTCTGGCAGCTGGTGCAGGATTCCACTGGACTCTGAAAAATGTATGCATCCATCACCTTTAATCATCACTAGATTGTGTTGCACTGAGAAGTGATGCATAATTAAAGGCTTCTCTTTTTATAGGATGAATCATAGACCAAATTGGGGCTTTTAACAGGAACAGAGAGGATATATTACTTAATGTTATTAAAAAAAAAAACATTTAGATTTCCATTTAAAGGGGATACAGTGGATTAGAGGTTAGCATGTTTGCCTCACACCTCTGGGGTTCTCCGTGGGCTTTAGGGCTTTCCTCAAACCCAGTCCAAAGACATTCACTGTAGACTGATTGGCATCTCTAAACTGTCTGTTGTGTGTGATTGTGCTCTGTCATAGATTAGCGCCTCATACACAATATCTCTTGTTTGAGCTCCAACTCCTCTGGGATAGGCTCCAGGTTCCATTCAGAAATAGTTTGAAATGAACAACATAAAGCAAGTCTGCTATTCACACCAGCATCAGGATACAACATTACAATTAGTAAACTACTGGGATGGGCATTGAAACAAAGAATTATTAAATTCATTTTTAGTTTTACCATTTAAATAAATTAAAGGTCTCTTAAAAGTATAAACTAGCTGAAATGTCTCTTATTGATTTCGAAGAAATGTAATGCCTGTTTTACCTCATCATACCTTCATGCAAATGCGTTCCCACGTTGAAAGTTTCTACTTTCACAGAAAAACAAAATGCTAGAAATAAAGAATCTCTAGTCATGTTTTTTTTTTACTAATGTGAAAGGTAATTAGAGCTTCACTAATGTACAAATTTTGGAGGATATAATGGGCTTTTAATGAAACAAGAGCTGTGTTCAAGGACTGGAAACAAAGGTGCTAATGAATAAACTCTATCTCTCAATGCCAAACCCTACAGTTTTGAGTAGATGCAGATTTCTGGGCACTCACATGGGTTTAACATACTTGTTAAAACCAAACATGAATAAAAGTTGAACACTGACATAAAACCCCAAATACATGACTCCAAATATGATGTGATGAGATGTGAAATCCTGCAAGCTTGAACAATCTCCTAGAATATGTGCAATTATCCTAAAATAAAAAGATGCTAAATCAAAAAGTCCTTAAATAATTATGCAACGCAATGTAATATATTGTATGAATTGCTTGGTTTAGTTCTATAAAATAAAAAGGTAAAAAGGGTTAAAATTAAATACTGAAACACACATACAAGTGAGCCTGGTGCATTGTGGAAATGTCACTGTAATACATTTTACAGTAGAGGCCATTTAAATCATCCATTAATTTATTTATAATTTGTTTCATTTGCAAGTTGTACTTGTTATTACATTCAGTGGGTTCAGTTTGTTACAAGGATTGTGCAGCCAAAATATACAAAAATGTCAGTGTGCTTGCTCATGGACATCCATCGCTCCAACTAATTTTTCTGAACCACATATAACAAATTTTATTTTATACAAGTTTACATTATGTATTGCAAAACGCTGGTGTAGTCAAAATATGCGGTTCATATATATATATGAATATGAATATATATGTGTGTCTAATGTTAGCTAATTGAACACACTGATATTGATACTGCAACATGGAAGAACTTATAGGAACATTTACAGTAATGTGTAATTTCTTTAATTATATGTTTTTAAATGAAGGTTTTTATTATTAAGGGAAAACAAAATCCAAACCCACATGGCCCTGTGTGAAAAAGTGCTTGCCCTTAAACCTAATAACTGGTTTGGAGACCCTTAGCAGCAAGAACTGCATTCAAGCATTTGCAATAACTTGCAATGAGTCTGTTACAGCACTGTGGAGGAAATTTGGTCCACTCATCTTTGCAGAATTGTTGTAATTCAGCCACATTTTTTTTAAAAGCATGAACCACCTTTTTAAGGTCATGCCACAGCATCTCAATAGGATTCAGGTCAGGACTTTGACTAGGCCACCACCATATTTTACTGTTGGCATGATGTTCTTTTTCTGAAATGCAGTGTTTTAAGCCAGATGTAATGGCACAACTTTTGTCTCATCAGTCCACATAGTATTTTCCCAAATGTCTTGCGGATCATCAAGATGTTTTCTGGAAAAACTGAGACGAGCCTTTATGTACGTTTTTGCTCAGCAGTGGTTTTCGTTTTGGAACTCATTGGAACATTTTTTCCCAGTCTCTTTCTTATGGTGGAGTCATGAACACTGACCTTAACTGAGGCAAGTGAGGCCTGCAGTTCTTTGGATGTTGCTGTAGGGTCTTTTGTGACATCTTGGATGAGTCGTCGTTTCACTCTTGGGGTAATATTGGTCGGCCGGCCACTCCTGGGAAGGAGTTTGTGGATAATGGCTTTGTGGATAATGGCTCTCACTGTGATTTGCTGGAGTCCCAAAGCTTTAGAAATGGCTTTATAACCTTTTCCAGACTGATAGATCTCAATTACTTCCTTTCTCATTTGTTCCTGATTTTCTGTGGATCTTGGCATGATGTGTAGCTTTTGAGGATCTTTTGGTCTACATCACTTTGTCAGTCAGGCCTTATTTAAGTGATTTCTTGATTGAGTGTGGCAGTAACCAGAGTGGCTGGAGAAATTGAACTCAGGTGTGATAAACCACAGTTAAGTTATGTTTTAACAGGGGGGGAAAACACTTTTTCACACAGGGTCATGTGGGTTTGGTTTACTTGTGTTATCTTTGACTAAAATTTTACATTTGTTTGATGATCTGACAAAGTGTGACAAACGTGCAAAAAAAAAAAATCAGGAAGGAGCAAACATTTTTTCATACCACTGTGAATAATATTGAAGGGTTCAAAACTTCATGTCAGCTGTCAATCATTTTAAATTCAGTCAGGTCATCTGACCGAAAAAAAAATCTGACATATTTGGTTGTACACTTATATACTTCTCTACACTATGTACTTATATAGTGAGAAATTATACCAGAGTATTCCAATATAAAATGCAACACTCCTAGATACAATGAATCAGATCTGTATTTGTATTGTCATTGTCACGTTCCTCTTTTCACCCCGACAGCCAAATGCCACGTCCCTTTTCCCTGCTCTGTCCACTTTCCTGCACACTTCCTGCCTATCACTTGGCCTGGAGGCAAGTTTACTCTTGTAAGCATCCATTAGGAAGGTGGAACAGGTTGTAATAATGTGCACCTCGGATATGTTATGCTCTGTGTTGCTCTGTAATGGCTGGTGGATAATGATACTATAATGCAATAACATTTCTAAATCTTTTTATAGATATTAATTCTTTTCAACTGTGCTTTCAACATCAAACCCTCTCTGCCTCAATCTTTTAAAAGTTTTCGTAGCCCCTGCCTTATAAAGTCCATAACTAAATTAACAATATGAATGCCAAAGAAAAACAAAGAAATAGTCGGTGCGCTCTTTTTAGTAATAACTCGAAAAGAAACTCTCTGAATCTTAAAAATAAAGTCATTTTTATGCTCACAGTTTATGTTTTGACCTTGCACAATATGGACAGAATTTGGACCGATGCATTAAACTACTGTAACTGGTACATTAAACACAAAACCAGTAAATGTTAGTAATGGATTTTGGTTTTTTTTAAATAAAAATCCTGAGCTTAAGAAAAGCAATAACCTGAAATGCGATGCCTCCAGATAGTCCCGATATATATAATATAATATATAAATATAATATTATTGATCAATTAATTCATAACATATAACAATGAATATTTTGTGTTGTAAATAGACCACCATATACAGCTTCTTCTCATCCTTGCACATTTTAAAGAATCTGCACACAGCTACTTGGATGCAAACCTCAGAAAAATTACATTATTTATTTATTGATTGATTGATTGAGTTTTGTCATTCTAGTCCATAAAGTGCCTTTACAACGTATATTGTGCCCAGGCAGAATGTACTACTGCATTAAAATATGCAAAATAGAAAGATGAAAGATGCGAAGAATAGCCTTTTACACAGTTTTGCAGCCAACTGGAATCTTTATGGTTTTTTTTGGCCTGTGAAAGTGCATTAAATACCCATTACATCATGTAACTCCAAGAGAAACAAATCTGACCAGTATGAAATTCAAGAACTCGCCAAGAACAAGACTCTTAACCCTCTCTGCTCCAGGGGTACTGTATCATGGCTGATCCCAACTTCCAAAGCTGTAATATGTGAAGAAAATCATTTCACTGTGATGTAATGTATATTATATATCATCGTATATCATCGAGTTTGATAATGAAATTCTCACCTGGACTGGAAATATGCAGCTTTAAATTATTCAACAAATTCATGCGTAGTTGAGGACCTGAAATAAACAGTAGTAATTTAATTTCCTTACAGGTTTGCTCTTTGCAATTTATATGTACTTTTGTTTTGTTTTAATTTATTTCATTATTATTATTATTATTATTATTATTATTATTATTATTATTATTATTATTATTATTATTATTATTACATCTACAAGTGTAAATCTTTAAAAGATACATTTTTGTTTACATTTTCAAGTGTAAGTCTTCAATAATAATAATATATTGACCCTTTTCGGACTCCATACACACATACACAGGAGTTTTTGCTTTCGTGTTTTGGCTTTTTTGTTATTATTTATGGTTTATGTTAACGTGTTTTGCACTTACAAACTACCATAAAACTCACAAACTACTAAAGTTTTAAATAGGCAAGGACTACAAATCTCACAGAAGTGAGTGCGCCCCTCATATTTTTGTAAATATTGTAGTATATCTTTTCATGTGACAACTTAAGAAATGACATTTGCTCCAATGTAAAGTAGTAAGTGTACAGCTTGCATAACAGTGTAAAGTTCAATAATATGTATTACATGACTAATTGGAAACTCATTACCTCAAAGTTCTTCAATAATGTTACAGATATTCCATAACATTTGTTAGTATGTACAGGTTGAAACATTAAAGGCAAGGCAAGGCAAGTTTATTTGTATAGCACATTTCATACACAGAGGTCATTCAAAGTGCTTCACATAGAAATAAGAAAACAATTTATAAGAGAGAAAAAAATATATACAGTATGTAAAAATAAGAGACACACGATAAAATCATAATAAAAACAAAGAACAATTTAAAAAAATTTATGTGATTTTAATAAAAACAGTTTCAAATATGTTAAAAAGAATAAAACAGGAGTAAAAGTGATTTGGATAAAAAGTGCAGTCAGTGTGAAGCAGCACAGTGCTCATTTAGTAAATGCAGAGTTAAACAGATGTGTTTTTAATCTTGATTTAAAAGTGTCTACTGTTGAAGCACACATGCATACACAGCAAGCTTTGAAAATAAAAAGCAGACAGTGGTAAATACATAGTCAGTCATGGACATTAATCTGCCACACTGAAGCATTTGGGTGTGCTCAGAGACAGAAAAACCTAGCTGTTTATTTGTTGCTTGGAAAAAGTGCTCAAAAGCATTAGCTTATCAAGTCCACAAACTGGTACTTCTTCATTGAGTGAATTGATGCATTAATGCTGCCAAAGCAACATCAATATGAAGACACTTCCCCAAGAATGCAGAGTTAAAAGTGCCAAGATGGGAAGATAAAGATGTCATTACTAAATTAGCCCCAAAACAACCCATTTAAGCCTCGGGTTATAGACTATATTCATTTCTTCTACAGTGTTATTAGATTGTGTGAAAGAGCAACATAGCTAGCATTGAGTGAAGTGTTTTATATAGTTTAATAGTTTTGAACAAAACTTACTTTATATGTTATACACTATGAGCATGAAATGCTAGGAACCTGAATTTACTGTAGCTATTTTACAAAGACGTTTAAAGTAGTAAAAAGCAGTTTGTAATTTTTGGTGCAATGTATTATAATGAATTGCATTTACAGCAACATCCATCCATCTTTTCATCTCCACTTATCCTACACAGGGTCACAGCTGGGAGTCTTTTTCAAGGGGACTCTGCATACAAGGCAGGGGACATCCTGGATGGAGTGCACAATCACACATTTTACAGATGCAAATCATCTTACAGTAAAAGAAGCCTTTATTTTTCACAAATACATTACATCACAGTGAAGTTCTTTGTTCACATATCCAAACTTTGGAGGTTGGGGTCAGAGCATGCGGTCAGAGCGCAGGGTCAGTCAAGATACAGCACCCCTGGAGCAGAGAGGGTTAAGGGCCTTGCTCAAGGGCACAACAGTGACAGTGCTGTGGCTTGAAACCCTTGACCCAGAGCCTTAACTGCTTGAGCCACCACTGCCCTTCAGTATTGCCCTACAGTACAAATACACTGTTCTACAGTACAAATATTTGGACTGGGAACCCAGAAGAAAACCACAAAGATTTCTGCAAACACCATGCACAGAAGATGGAGATTTGGAGATGCACTAGAGGCATTATATAACCATGCTGTAACCACTAAGACACCATACTGTATGTCCTCTCTTTTACAGAACAGTCACATGTTCTTAATACACAGATCACATAAACACAAGCAAATACTAATGCCACTGACACACAAGCTAGCATATTTACTTAATTGTAAACAAAAGACACTCTACCTAACAAGTCGAGTGAAAATCCATCTGCAAAACTACAACTAGCTGCTAAGAACTAAAGTGTACAAAAGCAAAACACTCAAGCTACTGTAACATTATTTCACTTACTTCCTTTGACTTTCACATAAAAATCAGTATAAGATAAAATATAGCATATTCTCTGATTTTCTAAATTTTGAGGTGTCTGATTTTTATAGTGTGCTGGAATTTTGATTACACCTCATGGTCACTTTGATTTTAATTTGGCTCACTGGGGAATAACTAGAAAGTCTATACACACATGAATTCTAGCTAAAAATGGCATTCAGGTTTCTTTTATCTATGCTAAACTTTTCCTGTATCCAGGCAAGAAAAATCAAATCAATTGTAAAATACACAGATTTCCTTGAAAAATCCAGGCAGAAAACAGACTGCTCAGCAGGAAAAAACTAATTATTTTTCTCTATGTTCATTTTCATTTGAATAAAAACATCCTGACATGCTGATATTATCTGCTGGCTTTTCTTTGAAAACACCAAACACCCTGCTTCGTGTACAAGAAGGTAAAAACAAGGAAGTAGTAACTGTTGGAACACAGATGATCAGGGAATCTCTGTGGTGGTCCATAAGTACTGTACAAAACAACAACTTATCAGAAAATTCAACAGGAAATCACATTCACATTGATCCTACTGCCCACCTCTGGCAGTGGTAATCACAAGGATATTGTGTTTGCATGCTTTGTTGTCGAAAATAACATGAAACATGGATAATGTACTTTTATTTTGACACCATAACACATATTACTCAGCTAGCTAGCTTGCTTTTAATGGAATTTTGGTCAAATGCAATTAGTGTCATGGTATATAACAAAAATGTACAACATGCATAGTATGGTTGCTGATATATACAGACCCTGACAAAGGTCTTGTCACTTGTGTACAAATTGACCTGAAGTGCCGCTGAAATATATTTCTAATCAAGATTTTTTTTTTTACAAGAAATGGCTCATTTTAATCCCAACAGCTTTTGTAATAATGTTTCAGTCAAAAAGTATTATAATATTCAAGACAACTGCTCAAGAGGACCGTTTGTTGGCTCAAAAATACAAGGCCAGCCCATTTTCCACTGCAGCAGAGCTCCACGAGACCTGGTCACCTGAAGTCCCTGTGTCAACCAGAACAGTTTGTCGGATTCTGTCTCAAAATGGCCTCCATGGTCGAATCAGTGCCCAGAAGCCAGCACTAAACAAAAGACAATTGAAAAACCGTGTGGCATTTGCCAAGGCCCACAGCCTGCTGAAAGGACGGACGCTGGAAAACTGGCAGAAGGTGGATTTTTCAGATGAATCTTCTGTTGAATTACACCACAGTCGCCGCAAATATTGCAGGAGACCTGCTGGAGCCCGCATGGATCCGAGATTCACCCAGAAAACAGTGAAGTTTGGTGGCGGAAAAATCATGGTCTGGTGTTACATCCAGTATGGGGGTGTACGATAGTGTTAATTTCGTCAGACGAGACGAAATATGTTCGCCAACAACCTTTTTTTTCATGACTAAGACGAGACGATGACAAGACTGCGCGACTGTCCAAAAACGCTGACTAAGACTAAAATAACGCATTATTGTTGAAGAAAAAAGACGAGACGAAAATGTTTTGTACAAAATAAAAACTAAGATAAAATCTCTCTTCATTTTCGTCTACAATTGTCTGCTTTTTCATCAGCTGTTACGCCTTTAAAATATTCAGAACGAGTGTGTGCGTAGAAAGAATTGGTCCGAGCCCAAGTCCACCGTCTAGACAGGCTTTTTGTGTTAAATTATATTTCCTGTCGCTGCGCAGGCTCTTTTATTGTTCATGACAGCTTATGTCCCGATGACCGGTCTTTGCATTACGATTAAAAGCAATATCAATAAAGTAAAAAATGTGATGTGCAGTCAAGTTCGAGTGAAACATATGTGAAACACTATTTTTACTGAAATGTTTATCAGTAATAATCTCAGTACAAAAAAATAACAAAAAAAGATATGTGAATGACTAAATATGACTAAAACTAACAAGGACATTTGGCACAAGATTAAGACTAAGACTAAATTAAAAATAGGTGACGAAATTAACACTAGTGTGCGAGAGATCTGCAGGGTGGAAGGCAACATCAATAGTCTAAAATACCAAGAAATCTTAGCTACCTCTTATACAGTAGCTATGATATTCCCAATCATAAAAGAGGCCAAATTCTGCAGCAGGATGGTGCTCCATCGCATACTTCCATCTCCACATATATTAAGATATTAAAATTGGATCTCTCAGCACCACTACTTAATTTGCTGACATATTTTTATATTTGCAGTAAATTTGTTCAATTTCTGTATAGGCGACAAAACTTTTGTCTTGCCAAAATTTGACCTTTCTGTCTTGATTAAATGATAAATCAGTGAAACTAATTTATTTCAGTGCATTCAACATCATTTGGGAGAGTTTTAGCTTTTCATATGAGGTATTACTAACTCTTAGCTATTTCTAATTGATTAATTAAAAGTCAGGTTAATAGCAGGTGTTTCTACAAAATAGATAAGCGACAAGACTTTTGTCAGTGACTGTATAAATGGATATGAGCAAAACACCAAATGGTAAGTAACAATTAGCTGAATTTAGAAAAATAAACAAATTCTAAAAAAAATACCCTTCCATCGACTAAGTTTCCCCACTCATAATTACGACTTGAGGAGTCATTCTTGTGCAATTTCCCAGTAGTTAACTCATATTTACGATAATTCTGAAAGTCAAGAGAGAACGGAACGGTTCATTTAACATTATGCTGGTTTCTTATTGGACATGATGTATGACAATGACAAGGAAAATTATTAATTTTTTTTTTGTATTTTTGTCTTTGCTAATGTTTTTTGTTTTTTTCTTGTGTTTTTGGCTTTGTTGTTTTTTTTTTTGGTGGTGTGTTTTTGGCTTTGTTGTGTTCACACTACCTGTCAGGAAACAGGTGCCTTCACAGAAACAAAATCAGATCCAGATGCATGTATAGCAAAAAAGAAACAGCGGGATTTATTATAAAACAGACATATAACACAAAAACCGAAAACACGATACAAAAGCACAGCAGGTATAAACAGGAAACGTAATCAGGGAAACATAAGGAACAGGTGTGCAGATCAAGGCTAGGGAGGGGCAAAGATATGTGAACACGAACATAAACAAAAACAGATGGCACAAAAACATAACACTGCCTGAAAGCCTCCTAGTGTACCGGCTACCGGAATTGTCTAGGCGAACCCTGGCACTGACTATATAAGTGCACTATATAACACAATTATTTGCTCAACAGACACCTCTGGCAAACAACGAGAAAGGTATGAACAGTCATAAGAAGCAAACTGTGGGCATCGGCTGTAGGCAATTAATTTTGTTTAGCTATGGAGAAAGCAGAGAAAGCAAAATATTTCATGCAGAAAGCACCACATGGTATCAGCCTTTAGCAATCCAAATTACATGATTGTTGGTGTGTGACTAAAGCCAAATGAATCAATACATGCCAGGATGTATTAAGGAAGTAAAAAAGGACAGAGGGAGGAAAAAAGACTGGACATTATCCTATTATAGCCACCTCGCTTTGCCCTATCGGACTCACCCATGCCTGCATCAGGCCACATGAATTATTGAACGGCTCAGTTCATGGTGGCAGGCTGTCGGAATGTTTCTTAGTGCGTGAATGAGTGCGAGCAATTGTGTGTTCATGGTCAGTGCTTTTCCAACATCTATACACAGGGGGCACCAGCAGCTAGGGAATGATGGAGCTTGAACTTTTACCTGTTTGACTTTCAAAACCAAGAAGATTTCATCATAACAAACAAAGTATACAAGAGAAAAGACTATAGAAATCAGGATTTGGAGTTTAATAGTGGTGTGGAAGTATATTTCCTTTAATGGATTTCATTACATCTGGTCACACTTTCTTGATTGTAAATTTAGAAGATGAAAAGATACGTTGATACAATCAGCATAAAAATGCACTTTGCATGATTTTTTTCCCCTCTTTTTAATGTTCATTTCCATTTCAGTTTCTTTAAAGCATTTGTTTAGATTTACTATGATTTGCAATGTTTTCCAGTATATATATATATATACTGTATATATATATATATATATACAGTATATATATATATATATATATATATACTATATATATATATATATATATATATATATATATATATATATATGTATAGATATATATTTACTTGGTACACATCAAAATTTCACCATCTGTGTTTGAGAAATGCATCACAGAACATGAGCAAAAATGCTAAAGAGTTTAAGAGAGGAAAAGAAAGGCAGAGCAAAGGAGAACAGTCTTCATGCCTCTGTGTTGTCAGACTCCAATTACTGATGACTGGCTATGCATTAACTATCCACTATCCATTTTCTACTCCCTAAATGGATTCAATCAACCATGACATTCTTAGTGTCAAACATTTGCTTGCTCTCATCTGGAGACATGGATGACGTCATCTGTATCACCCAAAATATTTCCCAAATCTTTATACACTTGCTGGTATATGGTATTGTTAATCTATGCTGTAATGAATATACATTTTTTAAATTAAAAGTCTAGTGTATAGTAATAGATTTGTAGTGGCATGCAATGCTTTTGACTGTATTTTGCTGTTTATGTTATTTTTTAATAACCAGGTTCAGTATTTTAATACGGTTTACATTGCAGAAACGTATCATACCATATCTAATGATTCATCTCCTCAATGTTATTCCTCTATAAACTGCTCACTCCAATTAGCTTAATATTACTATATTATAACTGAATAATTTACTATTATTTTAAAAGTTGATTTTGTTGATCACAAAAATACGGAATAAATTTTTAGACTTTTTTATAACTTGATTTTATAATAAAAACTCATAACACAAAAGGTTCTTGGCAAGAAAATGCTATTTTTTGATGTGCTTATTGAAACTGTTTAGCAGCCTCAAAATGCACTTTCTTTACTTTTTCTTTGCATATAATTGAAAGAATTATAGAATAGAAAGCTAACCATTAACTCTTTTTATGAGAGGCCAATGGAATTTTCACCTGTTTTGGTTTTCCAATATTCAGCATTAAATATCTTCTTGATGTTACACTCCACAATGGTGATTAATGGCTTAATGGATTAATGATAGTAGACACTCGGTGCTTTTATAAATGTGTAGTTTTTCATAAGTCTTTCTGTTTTTTCCTTGCCTACTAGGTACAATATATATATCCAAAAAACAAAAACATTTTTTTTCTCACAGAAATGTTGATATCAAACCCATTTCCGGTCTCTGAGATGCCCCAGGTTCATTCATAAACAGCTGAAATTTGAAGCTGTTATCTTGACCCAATAAAATGCTGTGTAAGGATATCAACAGAGAGAAATACACTGTTGATCCCAACAGTGTTCTGACTCATTCATATATATATCGGACTTCCAGCGATATAATAACTCACTTGTTTATCGTGATACACCACTTATACTTGTATTCCACCAACTGGAATGGAACACCATTGTAGTGTTAAAAAGAGCCACCTTAATCTAGTGTAATATAATTCTAAGTAAGAGAACTAAGAAGTTCATTTTATTATTATTATTATTATTATTATTATTATTATTATTATTATTATTATTATAACTTATTGTATAATCGAAATTGTATTCTAGGGATAAAGATTTTATCTACAGTAAATGATTAGAAAATCTTTGAATATACTTTTCTAAATTTTAACTTCAACAGCTGAACAACAGCTTCCCATCCACCAATCAACTAGTGTTTACCGCAAAACCATGTATACCACAACCAACAAATAAACCATCTGAAACTAATAAGGTCAGGACCTCATAATTTTACTTTAGTACCATCCATGTCTAGCCTTCTGTTACAGTTCTGCCTTCAAAACCTAGAAAGATAGTTCTACATAAAATCATGTACCCAAACACAAGCCTTTTAATTCAAGTATATATTTAGGTGTAAGTTTACATCTAGACAGATCAAAACTGAAGAAGAAACATCAGACACCAAACATTTTGTCTGACTACTTTTGCATTTTTTTACTTATTACTGTGATATGTGGGCGGCGCAACAACAGGTCCAGCCGTCATTTTTGTCACCATATTTATATATCTGTGAGATGACCAAATACTGACAGGAAGTTATGCAGACAAACTTAAACATGATTCAGCATTTCCATCAGTAATCTGAGACATTTCTTTGTCAGCGCGCATGAGAGAGAGAGACAGAGAGAGAAAGAGAGAGAGAGAGAGAGACAGAGAGAGAGACAGACAGACAGGTTGACACTAATAAATCAAGGGTTATAGTTACACCTGCCTTCAGCATCAGACTGAGTCACTCTGAATTGATCATAGATATGTGACAAATATAACACTCTGGCAAGATCTTTCTCACAAAAAGAAGAAAAGGCAAGAGTGAAAAGGAAAATGGATTTTTGTGAGCTAATCAAGTCCAGGACATCTTAAACATGATAGAAGCTCTTATCCGAATCATTAAATGAATTTAAACAAATCCACATTCAAATAAAAATGTCAGTAAGATCTAGAAGCATTGAAGACAAAATTTAAATCATTTTTTTTTCTTTTTTTTTCCTGTGAAATGACAGCACTCAGAAATTGTACGTCCATGCTAATGTGTGAATATTTCAAGTAAAAAATTCTGAAACAATTGTTTCAGCTTATGCAGTTGGTAATGGTGAAATTCTGGATCGTCTTGTTTTTATGAGCCAATGCTCTCATTAAACACAAAACGCTGACTATAAAATCATAAAAAACACATTACCACCCCTTGCCCAATCCTTCACCTTCAGTTACTCAGTTTAATTTAATTACTCTGACCCTCATTAATGCGGCATATGAATATGAAGCTGCAAAAAGCCTGCCAGATGAGTGCCGAGTGTTAGGGATAAACTGTAATTCTCCGATAAACGGAGATAGCTCTGTGTGCCACATGGATTTAAATCTAATCCCTTCCTGACTACGTGCCTATGTGGGCTGTGAGTCAAGATATCTCACAAACATTTTAGTAGAACTCCCAGCAGTGATTTCACACCAGGCCACAGTTATTTAAACAATGAATCCTTGCTATAATGTGTTTAATTAAAAAACATTTTCTTTGTTGGTAAAGACTTTGTAGAGTACAGTGGTTAGAAAAAGTTGACAGACCCCTGTTGAAATCCCAGTTTTGGGTGATAGGATAAAATAAAACCAAGATAAATCTTTTTCCAATTTTAATGTGATATAGCAACCAACAAGTTTAAACCATTTATCCATCAAAACCATCCATCCATCCATCCATCCATCCATCCACCAAAAGCATTCTTTTGTCCGTCCGTCCATCCATCTACCAAAAGCATATATCCATCCATCCATCCATCCATCCATCCATCCTCCAAAAGCATCAATCCATCGCTCCATCCAACCATCTACCAAAAGCATTCATCCGTCTGTCCATCCGTCCATGCATCTACCAAAAGCATTCATCCATCTGTCCATCCACCCATCCATCCATGCACCAAAAGCATCCATCCATCCATCCATCCATCCATCCATCCATCCATCCATCCATCCATCCATCCACTGCTTATCCTACACAGGCTCAATGGCAACCTGGGACTGTGTGCCAAACCATTGCAATACACAATCACACTTACACTATGGCCAGTTTAGAGATGCCAGTCAGACTACAACATGTCATTGGACTGGGGGAAGAAACCAGAGTCCCCAAATCACTGGGAGAATGGAAATAGTGGACAGTTTGAGTATTTTGAAATGTGCTAACTACTATACCACTGTGCCCCTAAATGTACAGTAACTTGGTTGAACAGCTGTTAAACAATACTCTGTTGTAATAGAGACTCAGATTTATTTTTTTACTCATGGCTTAATTTGTTAATACACAATGTTTACTACTCTGTCTTTGGATCAAGGAAAAACAAGAAAGTGGATGAATAAACACCTGGACTCCAAATAGCACCACATAAAAAATTGTTTTTCACAGGTAACATTCAAACACCCACTAGTCCATATCTGGGTGGGGTGTTGGCTTGGTGGGGTGGAAAATATGGCCGACACATGGACACCGCACGATTTCAAATAATTCAAACCAATTTGGTGTCATTATGATAATAAGACTAAAAATTTCAGCCTGTGCTGAAAAAGCTAGTGTGGCAGCAAAAAAAGATAAACTCTGTGGCTACATCTCAGTAAATTCTGTGGAAAGTAAACACCCAGAGCTTACTGACACTCCAGACTCACTTAACACTTACTGTGTATCTGTGTGTAGGTTGAGTGTGGTGTCTTGACCTTTAAAGAGATTTTAAACTTATTACAGTACCTGTCTTGTGACTATAGCAACAAACAGAGACTGACAGGTTTAAGTTGCCAGATTTTATTCTCACCAAGCTGAATATGGCTGTGCAGAGTATTTTTGGATGTTGACAAGAAGATGATAAGCGAAAGAAGATGAGAGAAAGTTTGAAAGAAAAAAGAGAAAAGAAGAGACAAGATAAACAATGCAGTAGAATAAGTAAAAATAAACATGAAAAAGAAAACTAAGAAAGAAAAAAAAGGAAAACATGCCAGAGGAAAAAAAAATATAAAAAATGAGAGAAAAATGCAAAAAAAAAAAAACAGCAAAGAAGAGACGAGAAAGACTCAATATAAAATGAAGAAAAACAGAAAGAGAAGGTAAAAGGATGAGAGAAGACACGTGAATGAAAAAGGACAAGTCAAATGAGATGGAAGTAGAGAAGAAAACAATGGAAGACAAGAGAACTGAAGAGAGATAAAAATGGGGGGAAAAGGATTAAAAAGAGACAACAGATGAAAAGAAAAGAAAAGAAAAGAAAATTACGTTTCAGAAGAGGAGAGAAACAGATAAGTAGAAAAAGGATAATAGTGAAGGGAAGACACAAAATAATTAAACAATGAGAGGAGAAGAGAAGAGAAGAGAAGAGAAGAGAAGAGAAGAGAAGAGAAGAGAAGAGAAAAGAAAAGAGAAAATGAGAATAGGGAAGGCAAGAAAAGAGGGTGGAAAAGAGCGGGGCAGTTGGGGGAATGCAATGTGTAGTGAACCTGCAAATGAAATATGATTTCCTTCACTGTGATGATGGTGAATCCGGGAAAAGTAAGTGACAGGTACATTCTCTTGTCACGACTCCATTTTCCTTCCTACACAACAATTTACCTCACAACAGCTAGAACTCTATCTCTGTCTGTAGGTTTTTATCTAGATCTGTCATATTCCACTGTAAATAGTCTCTCAGAACCAGGATGTTATTCTCATGCTTGCTGAACTGTAAAAGTTCTCTGCTGAGACTACAGGAAGTTTAAAGTCTGGCCAAAAATATTCAAGAGCTCTCTGGGTCTACGATTAGTGGACAGGACATAGTTTCCAATGTATTTAAACCAATTTAGGGCAATTAACATAAGAGCCAGGTAATAGCTAGCTCTGAATTAAAGTGGACTATTATCTTTTGGCAACAGCATTACAAATGCATTCAGATGTGGAATAACTGCAGTGAGCCAGAGTCAACAGGATGCAGTCAGTCCATCCAACACACACCGCTAACTCAGCTATCTTAGCATGTCAATTCACTTAAGGTTTTTGTTCAGGGTGTGTAATGACTGCTACTGTTGTTGTTGTCTGTAGCAGAAGTACGTTGAATAATTGAAGTAAATCACTGTGCTGCTTTTGATAGTCAAGAGCTTCATTAAATTGTCTGACTACATCAAATAAATATAATTGTTTTGACTTTGATTATGGAATGGTTGTAGGTGCCAGACCATTTGAATATCTTTCAAATCATGTGGAATTGTTATGCATAACACAAGAGTTTCACTGCATTAGTTTACACAAAATAGTGCAAAATAGCGCAAACACAAACACTTCTGCAAGCAAAAGCACTATATTTATGAGAGGGGTGTGATGTGATTACTACAAAGTTGTTTGTGAAGTTCTGAAATATTAGAAGGTCAGAATGAGCCAGAGATGAGATAGAGAAACAAGGAACAAAATCAGCTTAAGCAGACCTTGGTAAGGTTCTCCTGATCTGGAGATGATCAGGCGTTGTAACGTATCCAATGATTAATGTATTCCTTTCTTCAGTTTCTGTTTTTGAATCATGTTGATAAAAACTCATTGTAACGAATGATCAGGGCCCCATTATCTCACATGCTACACAAGGATCGTTGGGTCCTGTTGTGCAGCAGTACAAATAAATTGTGAACCACTTTCCTGTGCCTACCAGTGTGCTATTACCTCAAAACCTTCACAACAGGGTCAAAGGAGAATAGCAAAACACAGCAAGGTTGGAGCTGACAGGAAGTCAATAAAAACTTCAATAACTTCTTATCATCAGTGGTGAGCATAAAAGTATCTCAGAAAGCATAATATGTCAAACCTTGAGGTAGATTGAAGCTACAACAGCAGCATACCACATCAGGTCCCAATCCCTCTAGCATGAATCCATGGACACACTCTGTCTTGTTTCAACATTTCAGGCTGCTATTTGTAACGCACTGGTGTGGAGAATAAATTCATGGCTTACATTGGGCTACTTAATACAAATGAGTATATCAGTCTTTTGATCATTGTTGCTGATAACTTGCATTGTTTTATTGATTTAGCCATCATTTATGTATCTTCTAATGGCTACTTCTAGCCGTATAATGCGCCCTGTCATAAAGGTCTTCTCATCTTGGATTCATGAACATCACAATGAGTTCAATGTTCTTTAATGGCATCCAGAGTCATCAGATCTTAATCCAGAGAGCACTTATACTGTATATGAGTTGTGATAGAATGGAAGGTGCACAAATTAATCTACAGTTGAAAAATCTGCAGCAATTCTGTAATTTAATCATGTTCACATTAACCAAAATTCTATCGGAATATTTCCAACACCATTCCATGAAGATTTGAGAGTATGGGAGTAAAATTATGTAAGAAAACTTAGGCTCTACCCAGTCTTCATGTGGTGTGCCTAATGAAGTTCTTCTGAAGTATGTCCATTGCCAGTTGTTCTGGATTTCCATTAAAAAAAAAAAAGCCCCAAGCATGCTCATTAATTTTTTGGAAAAGGCTTCACACATATTGAGCAGGACTCATGCCCGGGTGTTGATTACCTCAGACTGGAGTGCTAACATCTTCTAATAAGTTTCCTACTGTAGTCATGATAGTTATATAGTAAATTTGTCAAAAGAAGAGTTTTAAAGAAGTAGTCACAAAATAAGGCACACAAAAAATAAAACATGGTACACATGGTAAGGTATTAGGAAAAAGGAAAGTAGTTTTGAGTTCATAATTAAGACACTTGCTGAATCTGTCTCACACAAATGCCACCCACAAAGGTCTTCAATCTGCTCCCAGTCCCACCTCTAAAGACGTAGAAGACTCATTCCATTCCAAGACCCATATCCATCTCCTGATATATAATTTTATTAATAAATATAAATACCATGATTTTCAAGCACATTATCGGGCCCGAATTTTGTTTGCTTTTAATTATGCTATGATTGCACTTGGTCTATTTGTTTTCCTTTGGGCTCAGTGACTTAATTTTCCCTGCATGGAGCTTTTATTTTGTTGTCACAAACGCTTCTTCATTAATGCAGTGCAGTGTGTAAAGGGTACAAAATTACACAATTTTCACTCTGTCACTGAAATCAGTATGATTTAACACCACATATGATAGAAGTTGTGCATTAACAAAGATAGAGAACCTCGTTTTAAAGTTTTTGGCCTTTTGCTGCAGTGGTATTATGTAATCACTGTAATTTACAGGGAGAGAAATGGCCACCCACTCACATTGAAGGGTCACTCCTGCTGAAACTCAATATGCTTTGCATAAAACTATGCAAGAGCTCACACCATTTTGTCATTAACAACTGTCTAATTGCAGCTTTCCCACGCACAAAACAGCCTTTATTCTAAGCAAGAAGCCAGGACTTCTAACAATGTATTATTATCAAATAATGTACAATAAATGTAAAATATAAGCTGATGTTTCGTTAATTTGCTCACATTTCTAGATGTTGTGTAATCACAGGACTGCATGCATACTGCCCCATGTAAATTTATAGAGTTATTATTGCACAGAGGTAGAGTGGCCATGATAATGCGGTCACAGAAAATTAGTATGATTTTTGCAATTATTGCACAAAAAGGGAACCACACAAAGCACTAATAGAGGCCCAGTGGGGCAGCAATCATGCTGCCCCATGTTCCCTCTGCGAACATTTTCAGTGGAGGAGGAGCTTTGGAAAGGAATGTTTATGATAGAGTTGCCATCAGCAAGGTTTTTCTTTGTACTTTTAAAAGTACTCTATGGTCTCCAAAGTCTCTCACTCACTCACTCATTTTCTACCGCTTATCCGAACTGCCTCGGGTCACTGGGAGCCTGTGCCTATCTCAGGCTTCATCGGGCATCAAGGCAGGATACACCCTGGACGGAGTGCCAACCCATCGCAGGGCACACACTCTCATTCACTCACGCAATCACACACTACGGACAATTTTCCAGAGATGCCAATCAACCTACCATGCATGTCTTTGGACTGGGGGACATGCAAACTCCACACACACAAGGCGGAGGCGGGAATCGAACCCCCAACCCTGGAGGTGTGAGGCGAACATGCTAACCACTAAGCCACCGTGCCCCCCGTCTCCAAAGTCATTTTATAGCAAATATTAGCTAATAAAATCGCCTACATTAAAGCCATCTGCTTTTTGAGATGTAATTGGAGTGAAAATGTTTCTGAAACCTGACAAAATTGGTAAAAAGATACACAACTACAGTATTTAAACTGTATAATATATCCAAATGTTTCTGTATGATTTTGAACAACCCATTCCAGATGCAGTCCCCTCTTTGTTGTTAGACGTTCACTTTTCTGACAAGGTTTTCCATGAGATATTTGAATGTGGCTGTGTGGATCCTTTCAGCCACAAGGCTGAAAGGATCCACACATTGAAGTTGGGTGAAGGCACTGATGTTGGGTGAAGAGGTCTGGGGTGTAGTTGGCTGTCCAGTTCATCCCAAAAGTCAACACTCTGTACAGGCCACTTGAGTTCTTTAAACTCCAAACTGGGCAAATCATGTCCTCATGGAACTTTTAGTTCCAGTGAAGGGTAATTGTAATGTTACAGTATATAAAGACATTCTATAAAGTTGTGTGCTTCCATAGGTCTTCCTTGTGTAGTGCAGTGTAGTGTGGTAAGTACTTTAAAGTAGACTTGACCCTGGTCAATTTTTGGCATTGTAGGCAAGGTGTAATCTGATAGGCAGCTACAAGAGGCACGCAGAGGAAACACAGAATTTCTTTATTTCAATCTCACTTTTTTTTGTAACATACTTCTGATTTATTAGACAGAGGAAACAGAAGTCATCGTAATAGGATGCAGAGCTTCCCAAATTACTGTGAACCAAACTACAAATCAGTTTCACTTAAAAAAGATGACATTTCCTACATAGGAAAACGCAATTGGATGATAAGACAAAGTAAAATTAGTTAACTACAATCCAGAGATTCAGTTTTACAATCTTTCACAGTCTTCTAGTCTAAAGAGTTGGCAACTTAATTTAAAATATGCTGAATTTTATCTCTGAATTATTAATCTTCTTTTTCTATAACTGTTTCTTGACGCATTATTAAGTATAAACTTGGTACATGCAGGATTTAAAAACTTGTTTTAATAAACAGGTATGAATAAGGTCAGTTAGTCTATTTTGGCAAAGGTGTAGCCTAACACCTCACACCTTTGGGGTGGGGGATTTGATTTCCTCTGCCCTGTGTGCACATTATATAAGTTTGCATGTTCTCTCTGCTTTCTAAATTGTCCTTAGTGTGTGAATGGGTGTGTGAGTGTGTGTGATTGTGCCTTGCGATGGATTGGCACACTATCCAGGGTGTCACCTGCCTTATGTCCAGACTGCCCTGGTATAGGCTGCTGTTTTCCTGTTATATAAGTGCTACAGAAAATGGATGGATGGATGGATAGATAGATGAATGGATAGAATTTCTTATCCACTGTTTGGGATACCTCAGGTGTTGCTACCTCTGTATGCATCAATCATGCAAAAAAGTGAACTTAACGTATCCTAACATTTAGAATCTGGCCTCTCAACATGTATGAATGGGAAATGTAGACACTTCCTGAATGCTTCTCAATGCCACTGCTAATCTGATCAGAGTTTTTACGATGTGACATTTATCTATGCTTTCGCTCTTGATTCTCAGCCCCAAACACACACCCTTATGTTTTATCTCTTTCACAAGTCAGATAGCTCTGATTTTATTACAGCCTTTAATAGTGTTGCCATTTTACACTTCCTATCAAACTTCAGAAAGCTCGAATTTTTGCTACCTTCACCATTCAGACATGGCATATCAGATGCTGCTGACAGGAAGCAAATTAAAATTTCCTACTTAAAATGCATTTCACAGTGATGCAGACAGGTGAAACAAATGGCTCTCTTTGTTTTGAGCTGCTTATTAAAAACAAGATAGTGAAAGGCCACACTGACTAGTTAATGAAGTTGGGACTAAGGGTATAAGGCACCCGAAAACATGTGAGGGATTGTGGAATAGAAAGCAGGTAGAACCGCTTTAAGCAATCTTTGGGGTATTCGTGTGGCAACATCCACAGAAATCCCAAGGCAAGGTAGTTGGCAACCTTGCACACCAACCAAAGCTTAGCAAGGGAGCTAATGCTTATGAAATCCTGTATAGAAAGTTTATACATTTTTGTCTCTCTGCACTTCATGTTAAATGATGACATCCTTCAGAAGGTTGTATATCTGCATTTACTGCAACTTTAATTTTTTTGTGTTCTGTACATTTCAAAACTTTCAAATGATTTTCATATTAGGATGAACGTAACAAAAAAGAGATCTGGTTGTATGGTTAAAGGCAGTGCTGAGCATCAGTAAAAACTCATTTTTGTCTGAAGGCATGTCTGAAGGCATGAGTCAAATTAGCCTGAATGTAAGTACTTAAATGACTATGAAGTGAATTCTGGGGTGACTAAATATTTTTCTCATTCCATCAAAAAGGTTCTGGCTCCAACGGCCCACTTTAGTGGTAGGAAGCCTTAAAATAAATGATTTTGCTTCTTTCCTCCTGATTCTGCTCCTGCACAGCCTGATTATTAACAGCCGAGTGGAATCAGGTGGGTTGAAGGAGAGATAACACAAGCAGCACAAGGAGCTGTGCGGTTTTAGATTAAACACATTTGCTCTGGAGTCTGGAAGGAAGGTGCGAATTTCTCACAGGGGATTTTAAAGGTCTATAATTTAAAGCTAAGCGCCCATGTTATTTAAGAGAGATTACTGCAAAGTACATACCTTCCACTCCCTTGTCTCATTGTTCTGAGCTTCTCCAGGTTTGATTCCAGGTTTATAGGTATTGACCACAATTGTCTGCTGTGTGTGTCTGCATGAGACAAAAAAAACACACCTTACCCAACAGCTTGACTCTCAAGCTGCGCTTCAAAGTGAGTGACAATTTGAAGGATGCGATGGTGGAGGAAGCTTGGCAGACCTTTCTCTCAACCCTAGACTAATACATATCTAAAATGCTGTACTGTTTACTCGACAAGTATGCAATTAGGTAAACGTTTAGACTTTGGAAGGAGCAGGGAGGAGCTCCTACATGCAAAGCATCATTACGAATTCAGTTAATAATGGCAAATATCTAAAATAGTTTTAATTTGTTAACACCTTTCTCACCCATTTTCTCACTTTTCTCTAGTCCATGTCAATCATTTCTTATTCTAAAATAGAAAATACTAATAAATATGTAGAAATTAAGTAAAGCTTTCTAAAACTGATATTTTGTAAATGAAACAGCAATATTACAGTGTGAAAGGAAATTTAAAAAATAGGCAAGGTGTGCGATGTTGTAGCCTAGTGGCTAAGGCAGTGGACTTCCACTCAGAATGTTGTGAGCTCAAGTCCCAGGTTCACCAATCTGCCACCACTGGGTCCCTAATCAAAACCCTCAAATCTCACCTACTCAGTAAAACGAGATAAGTTGTAACTCTGGATAAGGACGCTTGCTAAATGATGTAAATGTTCACAATAATGTAGAAACAGTGCATTTAGGGTTGCTTTCTGTGGAAACTTTAATTTACTTTTTTATGTATCACAGCATGACGTGGTTTTAAAACTAAAAATGTTTTGATGTACTTTGTAATTTTCTATACAGTGCTTTTTCCCGGTTTATTTCATGCAGTGACTTAAATCTCGGTTCAGTCAGGCACACACATTTTATTTAATCAAACTTACACCTGGACAAATTTCTGTGCCAAATTGACGTTTTATATACGCCGTATCGTTTGCGTGAAATAAAGCCTCAAACTTCACAACATTTATATGAGACTGTGATTTTAAGACTATAACATATTTGATTTTGAGATTTACATTATAATTTTCTTCACAGTGCTTTGTCTCTGTTTATTTCTTGCAGCTACATCAATCTCTGTAAATTGTTTTACTAAATGACGGCAGAACATTTTTGCATGCATGGTGCGTATTTCACAGACAGGCACGTGCATTTCCTCCAATCAAACTTACACATGGACATTTCATACTGCTCATGTTTAACAAAATTAAATCGATTCATCTGCATGTGGTGCTGGCGATAAGACTGGAAGAAATAATTAAGTGCTCAGAGCCTTTTCCCTCAGACGCTCAACTCAGCCATTTTACTTTTTTTTCTATTATCATTTACCATTTTACATTAAATCTGATAACACTCATGTTTGATTTATATATTTGACACTTTTTAGTCAACTTAAGATAAAGCAGTCAAGACTCATTTGAATGCCTTTGAATGCAGTTTAGGGGACAAAGTCCTGTACATGACATGTGCCAAAGCTTTCTAGTAAACGCATTACAATACAGTAGGACAGTTCTGTTTTTTGTAACACTTTAGCTTACTTGTGTCTATCTCTGAGGAGGTATTTGTGTTTTTTTCATAAATCAAACACCAGGTGTAAGGATAGTTGAGTCAATACTGAGTCAACAAAATCAAACATGATATTGTTTTGACTACTTGACTTGTGTGCTTTGACTGACTGGTAGTTACTTCTGCTGCATGCTGATGCTAAACTTTGATTTGTCTCGACCACAAAAGCCAACAGAAACCCCAAAAAATAAAATAAATAAAAAAGATGGGTCTTCAGGACACCGATAATTCCAGATGATTTATTTTACAGACAAGAAAAAAGCCAAAACTAATCAAACAATAAAGTGATGGGTTCATTTATGCCTTTAATATCTAAAACTAGTCTGAACAAAATGTTCACCACAATTTCTGCCTAATCGAGCCCTGAACAATACATCCTGTTTTTCTAAAATTCACACTTCAGGCTGTGCTGTTACAGAAATCCAATGCTGGCCGAATCACACCACCTCAGCGTAGTCCGCTGTGTTCATTTTACTTCATTGTGTGCCTCTTTATGGTGAAGGTTCCTTTTACTTTATTTTGGCTTATCCAAGAACCTTAATCAGGGCCCAAAACAAAGGAACCAAATGCTATAGCGAAAGAAATACACGAAGAATCAGAGCTAATTGCTTTAATCAGTTTATTTGAACAGATGCCTGTCTGTACCGTAACTACTTGGCAGAGGCAGAGTGATGTGAGGGTTGTCTTTCCCAACCCTAGGTTTCCCAACTAAGATATTAGATGATGGCTCCAAAATGAATGATCTGATCACATCTAATTTACATTCTTAAACTCCATACAACTTACTGTGATAGACTAATACCCTAAAACTTAAATAATTGCTTCTGTTGCAGTTCAAGTATACTTTGAACCCGCAGAAGTAGCAGAAGTAGTAGAAGTTGTTTAATCCAGGTGCGATATTAATCTCATTGTGTTGTGGCAGGCAAAAAATGCATTAGCAATTATCCAGTGCACCGTGTGAACGATTCAATCCAACCGCCGAGTCGTTTCTGCTCATGCCTGACATTTTTCATCTGCTGAAATTAACATTTAACTCACTCACTCAGGCAGCAATATTCAGCCTCATAATAGTCTGATCAATAGCAGTTATTACTATCATTATTGCCCCTCTCTGTATTATTATTGCTATTATGTTTCAAAGTGTGTAATTGATCTCGATGTCAAACTCATTATGAGCTTTCGTGCTTGGAGTGGCACGGATCACCAGGTTGGTATGAATAAGTGTATGAGTGAGTCATTTCTAAGCAGGCCTGCACGGTTCTTATACCATAAAAAGGTGAAGCCGTGACAAATAAAATAATTATTTAAAATATTTTATCTAAATTTTCAATTTCAGTAATTCATTTAATCAATCATTTTCTTTCTGCTTTTTCTGGTGGGGTCAACATGGCTACAGGCTACTGGCTACAGCCTCCAGATTTCCTTTTCCCCAGCCACTGGGAATTCCCAGATATTTCCAAGCCAGTCTCCAATTTTCCATCCAGTGCCTGATATAGCTCTAGAAAGATCCAGTCCCATCACAGAGAGTAAGCTCTGCAGCCCTGCAGCTTCACTGCTCAAGTGGCCATAGATGAAGATAGGGACATGGACTGACTGTAACACTGCTCCCACTAACCTGATCCACATAATCTCTTCTCCCGTTTAAATATGATGCTAAAGAACTTACATTACCTTCCACCTCTAGAGTCATGGTCCACAGTTGATCATAAGGTTACCAAACCACCCACATAGCCTGGCCAGACTGGCCACCAAGGGGTCAAAAGGCTCACCATTGCAAAATGAAGGATGAGAGTCAGATACAATTCAGGCTAGGATGCAAGAATTATGATGATAATGATGATGATAATGATGATGGACTAATATATTAGCATTTATGATTGTACCTTTAGTTTGCTGTTAGTTCTGTAGCGCTCATTAACACTGAATTGTACTTTTGATATCATTTTATTGTTGTTTATAAGAATGCTAATGAATTTGTTATGCTTATAGAAAGAAGTAGCATGGTCCTTTAACAGCACTTATGCTTTAAGATACAACTAAAGGCTGTTACCAGAAGGTACAGTATTCCAAAAGTTTTGTTCTTGCAATGTTTAAAACAGACCCTGTACTAACAGTTTACTTCAGAATGTTTACTATAATCTTCAGTGCCTACTTTACCTGAGTGGATCCAACTACATAGAGGAAACACTGAGTGTAATACAGCCTGGATGGGATGCCAGTCTAATGCAGACACATATTAACACCCTATCATATGTCAGCAGAGTCAATCTACCTACATGCATGTTTTTTTTGGAAACCGGAGATCCACCCAGACAACATGCAAAACTACACATAGTACCCAGAACTGAGGAAACCGAAACTATGCTTTCCACTGCACCACCAACAAGAAATCTAGCCTAATTAAAAATAAAAAATAGCTAATTTCTTTTATTGCATTTGCACATATTCATTGCACACATACAGTATCTGTAGAGATAGTAGATACAAGTACAGAATCGTATTGTGTGCAATGTAAAAAGAACAACAATACAGCGAACACAAATCAAAACAACACACCTACAGACTACTGACTACAAAAGTCACAAGATCATGAGAAGCTGTGAGGTACACAGTGACCAGAACAGATATGTGACATGTGACTAGGTAAAGTGACATGCAGGGGCTGATGGTTAATGTAGTCAAGCGCCGATTCTTGGCACAGCCATGCTGATATTCATGTCAGTCTGCTTTCTGTTTGAAATGTTTCTCTAGCTTGTTGTCTTAAATACACATTAATAATGAATGAGATTAATGAGATAAATTATGAAGAACTAAAACTCAAAACCATCTTACTTCTTTGTCTGAGCAAGCTTACCTAATCAGAGCATTGGCACTGAAAGTAAACCGTATTTATATAATCAGTGTAGCAATGATAGACACAAAAACGTACAGTTAACAGTGAACACAATGGATCACTGGAAACGACTTATTCTATTACTTCATGCTTAATAAACAGCTGACTGTCAGTTATGTATTAATATGTCAGTTATGGGTATCAGTAACCTATCAACCGCATAATAAATTAATATGTGACCTTTATTGTAAATTACTTTCATATGATTTTTTTTAAATAAAAAAGTGATTGATATGAACACTCCGAATTGATGTATGTGTGTGTGTGTGTGTGTGTGTGTGTGTGTGTTCTGATCCTGCTCTTCAACTACAAGAAGTTAAATGCGTATAATAAAAATAATAGAGTTAAGGGCACACACACACATACACACACGCATACACACACATACACACACGCACGCACACAGCCTTCACCTTGCCTCTTGCACTCACATCCAGTTTTTGTTTATTCGCTCGGTGTAAACAAAAATCTATTCAGCAGAACTGCCAATCATAGAGATGGTATCAGAGAAACCTCTTCACCACAGCACTGTTGAATTGAATATTATTTTTTCCTTTGATGTTTTCAAAGTTGTTAAAGGAGCCAACACAGATGTACTACTTCTGCAACTTTCCACCAACTTTTTAACCATTCTCTCAAATGTCTAGAGCACATATAGTTAAATGTTGTATCAGCAGATTCACTTCAAACACTATTTCATTACTACAGTCTACATCCTAGTCTCAGCCTCGGATGTTACACCCGTGAACTATGGGCTAAACGTCTAATGATTATGACACATAAAATTGGAAACACTTCATGAGTTTTGATGTCATTGTCTGACGTAGAATTTTCCCTCATGGGAGAAGTTAGCTGTCATGTTTACAATTGTGCATGTTTATGAGGATCATCTAAATGCTGGATTTTCCAAATGATCTGAAGTTCACAGTACAGAATCAATAATATGCATGACTCTCTTAAATGAATGATCTGTGTTCACGCTGGTCTGTTTTTGTAGGGTCATCACGTTTACATTTTGGTGCTTAACAAAACTTACTGTGATTGTTAGGTGGTCCATAGCTAATCAAATCTGCTATGGAGTCTACTAGACCTTCTGGTGTCAGTCTGACAGTTGACTGACTGACCACCGACATCCTATAGCCTGTGGGAACTTGAAAATTGGTCATTATTCTTTAAGGAAGTGCCTATTTTTAAAATGTAATCATGTATAGGAATAAACAAAAAAAAAAAAAAAAAGAGGATGCATAGGTGTGTCTTATGTGTAAATCTAATTAATACTCCACTTGCTGCAAAAAAAAAAAAATACAATAATTAACAAATTAAGATTCTTTATTGACAAAGGGTTCAAATAAAATTCTTCCAATAAATTTAAAAAAGGTGATAAATAGCATGTCGATTACATAAAAAGATCAGCAGGGTATCAACCTTGAATTCGGGACCCTCATTTGAATTAACCCAAACTATGTCATCATGTTAATTTTTGACCCCTATCAACACCCATATTCTGCACAACCAGTTCGGATCTACTTGGAGAATAAAAACTAAATTCATTAAAACTGGGATTTAAAAAAAAAATAAAAAAGGGCTTATGTAACATCGCTTAAATGACACAAGGTTGTTGGTCAATGTGTAGATGTTTTATTAAAAACTCAATCCAAAAATGTAAATGTCAAACAGGCAGAGGTCAGTGCAGAAGTACCATAAAATCAGTAGGCAAAAAAACAAGTGTCTGGGGAACTGTCCTACATCAGAAAACAGGATAAAATGGCATAGACTCTTACTGAAAGATTGTCTTCACACACTGACTAAGAGTATAATGAGTTTTTTTTTTATAAAACGCATCTATCTGTAATCCTCTAAATGGATTAGACTAGTTTTACATGTGGAGGTAAGTTAATGTAATTATTACCAGAGTATCTCTGGCATTTTAGTCCTGTCAGAGTCATCCGTATTTGTACAGGCTGTATTTTATGTTCTATAAAACAAATAGTATAAATAACCCATGGTATATATATCATTAACCAAATTAACAAGTTGTTAAAAAAATACATTTTATCTTGTGCAAAAAAAGGTTTTCTACTTTTTAGTATTATAAATATACTCTATAGATATAAATATTAACCAAACTGAAACAAATTACAATGTTTAAGAAACAGAACAATAAAATATGGACAATTTTTAAAAGCTTACAGTATCATAGAATTGATGACATGGTTTAGGTAAGTTAATGAGTTTCTAGCAGAGCTATAGGCTACAAGTTAAAGAGAGGTGACCTACTTGCAAATTTAAGCCCTACAACAAGCAGTTATAGATAAGGTAACTACAATTAAATTTTTATTAAAAATGCGGTATATGTAGTAAGCCTAGAGCAGCCTAGAGCATCCCTTTCTGGATAAGATTGTCCTTCTCTGTGATTTATACAGAGTGTGTAAACTGATGACTACTGACAACATTAACAGACATGCTGTATGTCTGTAAGTCTTATCCCATTTAAGTAGTAGGTAAGATGAGCAGTGAGGGAGACCTCTCGGAGACAGGAAGTATGTTGCAGTGATTTTCTGTGACAGCAATATTGCTGTGTTGGTTTGGGGGGTGATCCAGCTTGCCTTTGCAATAATATTCCTCTCTATGACCTTCATAAGTCTGATAAAATAACAGGATTGGTTGGAAGATTGTCCTGTCATTGTCCTGTCACGGTCCATCATGGTATTTGCAATATAATTTCTGTGACTCTTGACCTTAAGGGACTGTAGCGCTGGACTTAACAATATGTTATACTTGAATGTTATTATACACATCATGTTTGAATCTACACCCTTAAAACATTCGCCCATATCAAATGGTATCTGAGTACTCAATTTTAAAGAATTTTAAATCTTCTGATGTAATGTAATGATTAGATCCCCTCTGCTTCATGCATTTCTTCTTCAGCGGCAAAGGAACACTCAATAATATTTGAGGTTTTGCTTATTACATCCTACTGAAACATTTTACTGTGTTAAGGTCAGAAGTTGTGGTTTATCCAAACTTGAATGGATGCTAAACTGAAATGTAAATAAAATGCATAGCATCCCATTCAACTAATATGTAAAGTACAGTGATTGGCTTCATTAAGTTTTAACGATTACTTTTAAATAAAATTAAAAATTTAATGAATAATTAAAGAAAGAGCACAAATATTCAATTCCAAAAATCCTCAAAGTATAGGTTGCCTTTCCTAGATTAACCAACATTTAGCCCATTTAATAGACTATGATTTAAGGTGTAGACTTGTGGTTATTGAACATTTTGTGACAAGGTGAATCATTCTAGGTCTGGCCTTTTCCTCCTCATTGTGCACTTTCTCAGTAAACTCCCCAGCATTAATCAAACTTATGCTGTTAACTCTTTTAATTAAACGTAATTATGTAAAAGTTAATTTATCAGCCTATTGACAATGTACTGTGTGTTGTTAAAAAAGAGAGCTACTGAAAAGGTCGCGTGAAATTACACACACGCATATGCTCAGAGACAAATGATGTAAAGCGGCTTTAAATGTCTTACAGGAGCCCAACTGGTGATAACAACTGACCTTTACACTCCACATGCACAAAGCCACTGGCATAAGGGGAGAGAGGGGGGGGGGGATCAAATGAGCAGGAGAAAATAACTTAATTCACAGTGGAACATGAAAAAATATAACAAATAACCAAAATAAAGGACACAAAGGGAAATTAAAAGGCAGTGCTTAGATATTCACTTCTACATGCAATCACTCACTCGTTCTCTCACTAATTTACTCACTCACTCATTCACTCATTCATCAGTTATTAATTCACTGACACACATTTATTCACTCACTTTCTCATTCATTCACTTATTTATTCACTCACTCACATTTATTTACTCACTTTTTCACTCACTCACTCACTTATGTATTCACTCACCCACTCACTCACTCACTCACTCACTTATTTATTCACTCACCCACTCACTCACTCACTCACTTATTTATTCACTCACTCACTCAGTCACTCACTCACTCACTCACATATTCATTTATTCACTTATTTACTCCCTCACTCACTCACTTATTTATTAATGCTCTCACTCGCTCACTAATGTATTTACTCATTTTCTCACTCACTCACATTTATTCCCACTCAATTAATTGCTTGTGCACTCAATCATTACCATCCTCACTCACTCACTCACTCACTCACTCACTTGTTTATTCACTCACTCACTCACTTATTTATTCACTCACTTTTTCACTCACTCACTCACTCATTCACTCACTCACTCACTTATTTATTCATTCATTCACTCACTCACTCCCTCACTCATTTATTCACTCACTTACTTACTTACTAAATTATTTATTCACTTACTCACTCAATCACTCACTCATTCATTCACTCCCTCACTTACTCACTCACTCATTTATTAACTCACACACACACTGATTCATTCACTCACTCACATTCATTCCCACCCAATCACTTGCTTGCACGCTCAATCATTACCATATTCACTCACTCACTCATACGCTCAAAAATTACCATCCTCACTCACTCACTCTTATAAATCTCTCATTTACTCCCACAATCTCTTACTTGTTCTCTCCCTTACTCGCTTACTCACTTACAGTAATCACTCTCTCTCCCTCCCTCACTCACTCACAGACTGACTTGTTTGCTCCCTTCCTTACTCCCTCACTTGCTCACTTCTATACTCACTCACTCACTCACTCACTCACTCACTCACTCACTCACTCCAACACTTAACCCACACAGTCATTAAATCTCTTTTACTCTCACTCTTTCTCTGCTCCACTGACCCTCTCACTCACTAATGAATGTGCTCATAAATGATGCGTATGTTAAGCCAATGCACTTTATACCTTGCATTTATTAACCAAACATCTAAAGCCAGGAGAGTCTCTCCCATTATTGACACAAAACTGTCAATCATCTATAAAAAACATTTATTATTTAAAGCTGAAAACAGGCATATTTAAACAAGGTCAAGCTTCAGTTTTTTTTTCATCTAGAAATATCTAACCACTGCATTATTTAGATCAGACCGGTATACTTCAGATGGGTGGTGGAGATGAGCAAGGAAATGTAAAAATGCTGCTGCTTTATACTAATGGTACCCTTGCAATATTGTCATATTCACTCCACATGTTAAACAAATAAATGTCACTTAATAACAAGCTAAAATTAATTTAATTATTTGTAGTAACCATCTTATCCCAGTCAGGGTTGTGTTGGATCCCAGTTACACATTACCCAGTATCCCAGGGTGCCATGCACACTGTATTACACATGGGTACACTTTCACATAGACAGTCTACTTACTGTATACAGCTTTTTGGAAGATGGCAGGAACCTATAGAACCCTGAGGACACCAGGCAAACTCAGCGAAACATGTAAAACTCCACTCAGACTCTGAAGCTGTGTAAAATGTCTATAAAAATTGTATCAGAGTAAAGTTTTAAGACGTTCTGGTTCATTTGTGCTAATGATAATTAAGTATTTTTAGATTTTAGTCCAAAACATTGTCCCATACACATTTGCTTTGTTTGCTCATTTTGCTCATCCCCTTGAATGCAATCTGACGACTCACTCTAAGACCTCATGTATGACCTTCCCAGAGAAAAAAGATTAAGGGGTTAATTACCCCTTAAGAAACAACTTCATCAAATTTAAGGTCCTAAGAGAGCAGATTAGCAATATGGAATACTTGTATGATGGATCCAGATGTGATGCATCCCTGACCAGAATAAAGTGCTTATTGAAGATAAAGGCATAAAGTATTGTTGTATATTGTGCCATCATTTAATAATAATAATAATAATAATAATAATAATAATAATAATAATAATAATAACAAGAACAACAACAACAACAATAATAATAATAATAATAATAATAATAATAATCATAATAGTTATTATTATTATTATTGTTGTTGTTGTTGTTATTATTATATATTATATATTATTATATATTATATATTATATATTATATATTATATATTATATATTATACCACAGATATAGCAGGGGAAATAAAATAATAATAATAATAATAATAATAATAATAATAATAATAATAGTTATTATTATTCTTATTCTTATTCTTATTATTATTATTATTATTATTATTATTATTATTATTATTATTATTTTATTTCCCCTGCTATATCTGTGCTGCAGCAGAACTGTGTACAGCAGGAGGTTAGTAAAACAGTAGTGAATAATACTAAACACGATTTACTCCTAATTTGTGCCTTTGTTTATTTAGCACTTTGACTTTTAGAGCTCTGCTTTTAGCAAAGCACCAGCAGCATCATGAGTGGCTTTATTTATTTATTTATTTATTTATTGAGGCAATTACAGTTGTGAATTACATGGTGGTGCTTTAGACAACATTTCCTCCAAATTATTTTATACCAAAAAAAAACAACAACAACAACAACAAAAAATAAACAGATTGAAGTAGCTGCTTTTGCAAAAACAGGTAAACACACTTGTTTGCATCATGAATGTAGGGTTCACAGAGATCAGGGAGCCAATTCTGTTGTATAAACAATGATGGGCATAGCTACAACAAAATGCTTTTCAACTGTAAGTATAAGCTGATTATGTAAATGTGTTTTCTGACTATATGGTGACAGAATAATTAGCATTTTAACATGAACTCAAATCTGATAAATACAAGTTAAAGATTCAATATGATACAGTTAGCTGTTGGTTCAATATGGTACAGCTTGAATTTGTGTTTTTATAGTTATCCTATAGTGATTTTATAGTTAAAGTGAAAGTTAGCCAGGATGAGTGGAGGCAGGGCATGCCTTCGTCCCAGAAGAGGCAGACAGACTAAACTCACTTTCACTAGGACTGGCCAGCACAACTCATACCTTCTTCACAAAGACTGACAGAAGCAGAGACTACACCTCCTTCACTGGGACTGGACAAGCTCATGCCTCCTTTAATGTGACTGAGAGAAACAGAAGTCATACCTTCTTCACTAGGACTGAGAGAAACAGAAGTCATACCTCCTTCACTAAGACTGAGAGAAACAGAAATCACACCTCCTTCACTAGCACTGCGAGAAACAGAAGCCACACCTCCTTCACTTGGACCGACAGGAACAGAAGCCACACCTCCTTTACTGGGACTGACAGGAAGATTGACCATGCCTCATTCACTCGGATTGACAGAAATAGAGAACACACCTCCTTTACTGGGATTGACAGAAACAGAAGCCACACCTCCTTCGCTGGGACTGACTGTAAGAGAAGCCACACCTCCTTCACTGGAACTGACTGGAAGAGAAGACACACCTCCATCACTGGGATTGACAGAAACAGAAGCCACACCTCCTTTCCTAAGGCTGACAGACCTCCTTCACTATACACCATAACAGCTTTAACACCATAACACTATAAACAGCTTTCACACTTCACTGAGATTGACAAAAACAGAGGTCATTCCTTTTTTACTGGGACTCGTGATAAACTGCAATTTAAGGCATCATCAATACCAGCTTTTTACCGCCATAACATAAATGCTTTAGATGATCACTTCTCCCAGGATGCTCTTCTCAAGGAGGAAGGAAGAAGGAAGATGCTTTGGGCCTTGTTACATTATTCATGTGAAGCGGCACATTTTATGTGTGAGTTATGACCTCATGCAGTGTACAGCGCTGCAGCAGCAATTCATTAAAAAAGACCTGAATGACAGAGATGACCTATGCTTTTCTTCCATTAGGCCCTAATGTCATACACTGATGACGTTACTGAATGCGCTATTGCATATTATCTAAATATATCTTCACTTAGAAGCAGCACAGTGTTTATGTGAATGCAGAATATCAATATAGTTAACACAAGCGAGAGACAAGACACAAATGCTAGATGTGCAGGGTAAATATATCAGTGTAGAACACCACGCTCTCTATATAGAAGTATGATGATTCAACATTGTCGAATGATTACTAGTTCACTGGTTCATTACACTGTGTCCGGAACTGAAGGCATCGCGGTGAATAGCCCTGCAGCTTCACAGCTCGAAGACACGTAGCTGTCCGATAAATTGGTCAAAGAGTGGCAACGGTGTTGAAATCACATTTAGGGAACAATTCAATCTGTGCAGAACAGGGGGTCCTCAGGAGTTAAGAACACTTTAAATTCATTTACTGCAGACTTGCTGTAACTGTTTTAAAAGTTGCCTGTTTTTAAGACAGTTTGATCCTGCTACCAGTGTGGGTGGTAATTGTGAGAAATCCTGCAGGGCTAGTCTTTTTTTTATGGGGGTTGATTGCCATGTGTTAACAACATTACTTTTATGAAACATAACTGGAGCTTGTGGTCTCCTACACAGAAACACACCCAAACACTGTAGAGGTTGTAATCAAGTCCACATTTGTATTAATTTAGCCTAGTAAATTTGTCGCAGCCTTCTTACTGTAGATCCTACAACCTGCTTTCCCACACATTTGCTGCCAGTGATTGACTTTATGACAGATGGAATAACGCAGCACCACCAAGGCAAGAAATGGAAAAATAAAGATGTGTATTGATGTCTGAGGATAAGATATCCCAGGTGGTCCAGTGGCAGGATCCCACGCTCTTGCCTCTGTGGCACAGATTCGATTCCCCGGCAAGAATCCAGATGTCTGGAGGTCACTAATTGCAGACAATCTGCCTGGTTGGTAACCTCAGCACGGAGGCATAAAAATGCTGTTCACAGACAGACAGAGGAAGACCGAGACAAAAAGCGTGTAGCTACAGTAACCGTTTGGTCACTAATGAGTTCTTGTCTTTCAAAGGCCTGCAGATCTGTCAGAGGATCAGTGTTCTGCAGCTCCAGGAGACTTCACCCACACCAACCTGAGTGCAGCTCTAGTCAGGTTTCAGTATGTGTTAGCCTAGTATTAGTCTACAATGAGCTGACAGTAAAACCACCACAAAAAGACCATATATCTTCTATCTTATAAGGCCATCACATGTCTTATGCATTATATGGACGAAAACTTAATCAAGCCTGTTTTGCAGAAAAATGAAAATGTTAGATTTTCAACCATTTTTGTCCAGAAAATGTTGAAAATCTGTGAAAACATTAATTATGCTTAAAACTGGTCCAATTATGGTGCATTAAACTCTTACTCTACTAGCATTTGGCAGATGCCTTTATCCAGAGCATCTTATTTAACTACAGTTGAGGGTTAAGGGCCTCTGTCAGTGGCCCAACAGTGGCAGCTTGGTGAACCTGGGATTCAAACTCACAACTTTCCAAACACTTTTCACCATAGCCTCTAAGCTACCACATACTTAGCAATTACCATTGCTAGAACAAACATGTATCTTCCTAAGCCATTATCTACTTAAACCTTTTACCAATTTACTGATGTTTCATTCGCACTGGAATGGAAATCAACTCATCAGACATTTTCATAATCGGTATAATCAAAGGAATTATTTCATGGCTGCAAGTCTGATATATAATAAGTCGATACATTATTGGCTTTCAAGAGGCCTCTGTTTTTCCCTCTGTTGAGATAACCTTACACAGAACATTAGTGGTCAAAGATATGAAAGCTTACAAAAAAGCACTTGGGGCGTCTCAGAGAGCATAAATAAGCTTGATATCAACATTTAATTTAAATATAGGAACATTTATGTGGGAATAAACAAAGGTTTTTTGTCATTTTTGGAACTTTTCTGTAAAAAATATTGTAATTATGACAAAACTGCAAATTCTTGAAGCTCGAAGTATCTATTTTCATATGAGCTACCACTTTGTTCTGTGTCATGACAAAGACATTCAATGGTAAAATAGGTGCAAATTCCATTTTTGGAGTTAAATATAACTGCTACTATGCTAACCTTCTTTATCCTACATGAATAAACTTTTATTCTAGAGGTTGTAACCCTTATGATACACCCTGGTGATTAGATTATCATATTCATTATATATTTTTAATAAGTTATACCATAAAGATTTTTTTAATTCCTAAATCAGTCAGAAGGTACTGATTAATTTTCTATACCAGCAGCTCTAATAGGAGTTCTGGCTACAAGATAAATTATATTAATGCACTTGTTCTAATACTTTATCACCTCTGTAATAACAAATAATGTATAGGGACTTGCATGGCAGAATTTATAAGTGTCACACAAGAGATTCATTCGCCTTTTCACTTTCTTTAGTTAGTAATTGGAGAACATTATCTAACTGTTTTCCACACACATGGGATTGGCTAGTGTCACTGTGATTGACAGGAATGAGAGAGTATGTTGTCCCAGATACCCAGACCGCATGGCCAGATTTGCTCCTTTGGCTCTCAGTCTTGGATGTCTATGGCATCGATGGGATTTAAACTCGCTGATCAGACCCAAATTGTGGATCTGCAATCTGCTAATCACAGGGCCAACACTTTTCTGTTTTTCTGGAAGTTTAGCTTCCTGATTCCCAAACCCAAGTTACGTCAGCTACTGTTGATGAAATATAGTATTAAATATTATGTTATAAAACTGATAGTTCCGGTCCACTAATTGATTGAACACATGGTGTTCCAAGAGTGGTTTTATTTACTATAACCACACTGGGATGTTTTATTGTCTGTATCCCTCTGTATCTGCCATGTAAAATTCAACTTCTAGTAACAGTCCTACTATTACTGCAGTAGAATTCATCAGCAGACAGCGAAAAGGATAAAATAATATTTTTTTCATAAATACAACTTATTTAAATAGTTACGCTCTTCAGATGGAAACAGAAAGAAAGAAGGGATGCAAATTTTACCAGATACATGCTTAACAAAAATGTACAAATCATTGTGTGTAAGATAACCAGCTAGTTGATGGGCTATAAAGTGACTGTGGCTTCCTCAGGAATTCCATTTGTGGGGCAAAAACAAATAAATTATGTGGCCATATTGTGTGCAAAATGTCAGATGATAGAATCAATTTCTATTAAAACTTTTGAAAAAAGCAAAACAGTTACTGTATATAAAAGTGTTATCACATATATTCTTCTTCTTCTTCTTCTTATTATTATTAGTAATAATAATAATTAAAAAAAAATAATAACAATACTACTACTACCACTACTACTACTACTACTACTACTACTACTACTACTACTAATAATAATAATAATAATAACAAACATTTTTTTTTAATGATTTATTTATTTATTACCATTTTTTTTCTTCTCTTTTGTTATTCAGACATTTTTCTGAGACTATATTTCATTCTGGAGAAGCAGATTAATGACTAGTGGACTGCCTGAGTGCATTGGAGAGGCTGAGTAAGGCACTCTGAAGCAATTGATTAAAAATACATAAGCATGATTTTCAGACAATTTCATAGCTGTTAAAGAAAACATAATAAAAAGCCAAGGTACAGAAAAGGGTCTAAAAAATGTATGGAGCATGGAAGAAAAAGAATGTGCAAATGTGTCTGTCCAAGGACATTCGATTTTTGTTCTAATTAATGCAGCCTGTGTGAGTCTATAAATCATATCTGAGTAATCATGGTTTCCAGTTGTAAGAACTTTGCTCTCTGGCCTGAAAGTGAGAGGTAGGACACTTAAAACCTGAACAGAAAAGTTAATCACCATGTGGAGATGGATTGTGAGTGGATATGTGTATGTGCTGAGGTAAATACAAAAGGAGGAGAGCAGGATACCTCATTTATTTATCTTGCACTCCAAGAACAGAAACATCAGCAACAAATTCCTCATGACTCTGCAGGCTGCTTCTTTCTTTTCAGCCCAGCTCAATATCCTGATATTAATGTTGTCTCTAAACACAAGTCACATGACAGTACCTAACTAACCTAGAGGACTGTGTGTGTGTGTGTGTTTGTGTGTGTGATAGAGAGCTAGAGGGAGAGAGAGAGAGAGTGAGAGAGAGAATGGGTGAACAAAACACAGTAGCAAATAAAACAGTAAATTCTCGTGTATAGGCATAAAGGAATTAATCACTGCTGTTTTACTGTCATGTGGTCCAACACAACGTTGGATTACACAATCCACCCTCAGGTTGATCAAGTGTTTTATTCCTTTTATACCACAGCAATTTTTAGTGTTGTTACACTTCCTTTTATCATTTGTGTTGTAACTGCTTTAAAACTTTCCCTCATTGCCTTTTCTGTTTCTTCTTACTTGAAGATAACGAGATAAAAATGCTAGAAAATGCAAATACCTCTGTCCTGAAGATGTTTCTATATTTCTATGTTCTGTCTCATTTTGTACCGGCTGATACCAAGCCTGTTATAATCACTATTTTTTATTTATCTTATTCTGGCTTTCTCATTTGTTCTTCCCTGCCCTAGTTGCCCATCGTCTGTTTTTTTTTTTGACATTGCTTTCGGATTTCTGTACGTCTCTGTCTTGTTTGCAGCGTTTAATAAATCCGTTGAGTACCAACATTTGCATCCTCATGTGCTTCCTGAAGTTTTGTTCCTTTTACCAGAAATTTGAAATGTTAATGTCACAGAGGTGGGAGTAAGTCACACGTGCAGGTTACAAGTAAGCCTCAAGTCATGAATGTCAAGTCAAAGTCAAGTCGAGTCTTTTTTAATATTTGTCAAGCAAGTCTCAAGTCTCAAATTTGCGACTTAAGTCTGACTCGAGTCAAGTCATATGACTTGAGTCCCCCATCTCTGCAATATCATGTCTTACTCTACAGCGGTGTTTAATATGAAGCTCATATGAAAGTAGACATTCAGGAGTTTAAGAATTTGTAGTTTTTCATCTACTTTGTACTCATTAGCCTACTAAAAAACCAAAAATGTTAGTATTTATTTGAAAGAAATGTTTCTATCTTCAAAATAAATAATGATATCAAATCTATTGCTGCTTCTGAGACACCCCAAGTGCTTGTTCAAAAGCATCTAAAATTTGAAGGTGTTAGCCTCAACCTCTAACATTTTATGTAAGGTTATCCCACAGTGAGAAAAACACAAGTCTCAAACTAAAAGCCAACAGTGTCCTGACTCATTTTATATCAGACATGCAACCATAAAGTAAGTCATTTTATTTAAACTGATTTAAAATGTCTGATAAGTCATTCTGCTGGGCAGAATGGAAAACCAGTGTACTGGTAAAAATGATTAGAGTTCATCAAACTTTTGTCCTCTGAAATTTTGAGCCTATTTGAGCTTATTGTTGTAACAAAGTGCCAAAATGGGTTCCAAGCCATTAGACACATTAAAAAAGTACATGAATAAACTAGAGTGTAAAGATGACGGTGCATACCTTTAAGCTTTTGAGAAAAAACACTTATTTAGACTCACTTGCCGTGATATATAGACTATATTTTGTAACATAAATCAAGAGACTGGCCAGCTTTTATACTTTACTGTGTATTATGCATTTAATTTGTGTAGTAGCATGTAGACATTAAATTGGAGCTAAGTTGCAACGTTTTATGGACGTGTCTATGAAATGTAGATGGGATTGTGTAGATCAGGCACTGTAGTTAACACAACATCTCATTACCCTGAGATATACAGGGCATCTCTCTCTCACAGGATTCTTATGATTCAGTATCAAGGGCCTGATGTGTGTGATTATGGTACAAAACAGTCTTCACACCAATATATCACCCCAAAATATGTGTGAAACTTTACCATGATGTGTGTGATTGGGGCTGACACGTGCTCTGAAAGTAGAGTTTGTTTCTCCAACTCAGCTTCTCCTGTGGTCTAAGTTAAAATCATAAGAATGGTCCAAGAATAAAATCCACCAAAAATACCCAGACACATTTACACTGCTCATTTAAATGTTGTAATAATATTCAGTTGAGTATATTGTGTAATTCGGGTATTACGGAATTTGTTTTAATATAATATACACAAAGGTGTACAAGCATGTTTTATTCTAGGATTGTTCCTTAATTGAGGGGGCACGGTGGCTTAGTAGTTAGCACGTTCGCCTCACACCTCCAGGGTCGGGGTTCGATTCCTGCCTCCACCTTGTGTGTGTGGAGTTTGCATGTTCTCCCCGTGCCTCTGGGTTTCCTCCGGGTACTCCGGTTTCCTCCCCCGGTCCAAAGACATGCATGGTAGGTTGATTGGCATCTCTGGAAAATTGTCCCTAGTGTGTGATTGCGTGAGTGAATGAGAGTGTGTGTGTGCCCTGCGATGGCACTCCGTCCAGGGTGTATCCTGCCTTGATGCCCAATGACGCCTGAGATAGGCACAGGCTCCCCGTGACCCGAGGTAGTTCGGATAAGCGGTAGAAGATGAATGAATGAATGTTCCTTAATTGTAACTAGTCAATCCTTCAAGGAGGTTTTTCTGCGATTGTTGCAGCCATAAATGCTTGATTTTGCTGCAGGTTTTTTTTTTAATTTTGTGGCTTTTTGAATTAGTAAAATTTAAATAACAAACAAATAAGTAATTACTTTGATACTTACATATGTAAATACTTTGTAATTACTTTGATCTTAACTGTACTTATGTGTGCAAGTAAATCCAAGAAGACTTTGGCTCAAAGGATGTTGTGATGACATCACGTGATGCGTTTTGGCCCAAATTTGAAAAACATCTGAAGTAAATTTGAAAAATTCCAAGAAAATATTATAGTGTGTTTAGTGTTTATTTCTGAATTTCTCAACAGCACTGATTAACAGAAACCAAACCTGATATTACATGATATTACAGACAAACATGATATTACAGTTCATTAATTTTTAACCATAAAAATAGTAACTGTGCAAAAACAAATAACGTTCATTCAAATAAGTGTTAACCAGTGAATTATGCTTACTTTATGAAGAATAATACAGCTGTAAGTCTGTTATATTTAGTTATCTTTCAAAAGATGGCTATATAAGTTCTAAGACATGGAAAATCCTTGATATGGGAAGTGGTACCGTGGTCTACTTATCGGAATTGCGGATCCCAGGGTCATCAAGCTGGTTCTGGGTCCCTGAGCAAGCCCCCTAACCCTCAATTGTTCAGCTGTATAAATGAAATAAATTTAGAGTAAGTTGCTCTGGATAAATGCGTCTACCAAATGCAGTAAATGTATGCTTGAGGTTGCAAGCATACATTTAAATTGCAATTGCAAGTTGGATGCAAGTAGAGAATTTTATTTCTTATCAATGCAAAAGAATCCTCTGACAAAAGAAACTGACAAAAACAAACACTAGATCAAGGCTGTGACAAATAGAAAGAAGAAAGACAAAGAGAAACAAAGAGGCTTAAATAAGGTGGCTAACTTTCATTGTGTCATGTAATTGACCACCTTATTTAGGCCTTTTTGTTCACAGGTGAGCTGGAATTCATCAGATGAAGACTTTAGCTTCTATTTGCAGGCTTGCCCTCTAGTGGTCTGGCAGAGAAACGTCTGAGGCATCCAAGACATTTCTATGCTGAGAGATAAAACTTTTTGTCTCCTGGGAAGCAACATTTTATGCGCATTTTGAACCAAATTCCACTGTGTTTCAGATTTTTCATTCATTTATAACCATGAAAATGAAACAAAAAAAGATCAAGCATGTAAACTGTTGCTTAAGTCTAAACGAAATAGCTAAATGACTGTTCGATTTTAATTAGTACTCAGGTAAAGCGGCACATTTATGTGGAATGATAAAAATACTGTAGTAAACTTCTAAAAGAAATGCGACAGAAATGAGGTTTTCTAAAGTGTAGTAAATCTTGGGTTGTGATGGTGTGTTAGCATGCACATTTTAGATCAAAATGATTTTGAAAACCCCTTTTGCCCCTGTGTTTAACCCGCATCATTAATTTACGATGATGAAAATAACCACACTTCAAAACACAACAAAGATTGGTTAGCATCCAATCAAAACAGGAATAACTCAACAGTGCATTTTGAATTCTGTAAAACTCTTTTCACTGCTTCATCCATTCACTGCCTGTTCAATTCATTCATTTGTGAGCAAACCTAGAAATTAACAACAAAGAGCTAGCAAAAATTATGTGAATGTGTCTAAGCAAAAATAACAATAACAGTGGCATTAACCAGCATAGTATTCAGGTTAATATGTTGAAAAGATGTGATATTAATCAAAAATATCCACAGACATGGGGTGTAATAAAGGGGTCAAGGTTTATAAGGTTGAGCATCAGGTTAGCGCTCACACTGAGCCGAGCTGCACAGCGTACAGGCGACCTGCAGCGCTACAGAGTCACAGCTCTCTAATTCACCTCCACTTCTTTTGTGGTTTCTACTTTGTTTGTTCAGGTAGTCATGTGCTTTTGTTTTGATTAATATCTTAACTCCACCCCTGTTTTGTTAGTTTCCATTTCCATTTACAGCATTTAGCAGACGCCCTTATCCAGAGAGACGTAAATTTTTTTAAATCTCACTTTTTTTTCTCATTTTTAAACTGAGCAATTGAGGGTTAAGGGCCTTGCTCAGGGGCCCAGCAGTGGCAGCTTGGTGGACATACTGTAGGAATCAAACTCACAACCTTCCGAATGGTAGCCCAACACCTTAACCACTAGGCTACCACATTCCCACACTAGGGATGTGTATTGTGAAACATGTGAAACTTTTTTACCTGCATCTTTTTGGAGTTTTGACTCGTGACTAGTCAAAGACATTAACAATGTCTAAGTCTTGAAGTCTGTGTAGTAATCATTCTGTTAAATGTCTGTGACATTACCGAGCTTGTCTGTTCTGATCTACAGTAGATTTCTTCTTTTCAACCAATCTGTGCCTGTTTTCTGCTCAACAACTTTTTATATATTCCGCTTAAGTCATACCTAATAAACTGACATTTGTGTCTGTGTCTGTTCTTTCTGACATCAGCAAAATAGTTGTTTAGTCTTCTAATCCTATACTTGCACCTCAGAAGGCACTACCATATTTATGACCAAAATGTGCTTGGTAATTTCTCTGCATCAATGCATTGTGATTACAACAGTCTCATTGACACACTTCTCCCATGAACTCACAACAGTGCAGCACATTTATTTATGATCATTTACATTTACTGCATTTAGCAGACACCTTAATTCAGAGCAACTTACATTTATATCGCATTTTATACATCTGAGCAATAAAAGGAGCTTGCTCAGGGGCCTAGAAGCGTCAGCTTGGTGAACCTGGGATTCAAACTCACAACCTTCTAAAAGGTAGACCAACACCCTAACCACTAGGCTACCACTAGACCTGTGTCCAAGCAATATAGCAATATAACAGCATTAATCAGCAAACTACACTACACATCAGGACACAATCAGAGCCAGAAAATTGAGTATTCAGATGAGGTTGTAAAAAATGGGACAAGACCAGCAATTGACGTCAGCAAAATACCATCTTACCCATTATGGCATTATGAAGAGATCTCGGGAGCAAAATAGTTTAGAAAATCCAACTGTGTCAGCAGATTTTGAATGTCACAACTGCTTTTTGCGCTGTTCCACCCATGAGCGTGCAGCGAAATCATTTATGATGTGGAAAATAGCAGCAGAGCAACAACCAAAAAAAAACACAAAGCACTGTTCTGACACAACATACAGCAGGAAAGTGATAAGTGTTACAACACGTATGTAAGCCCTATAGAATGTTAATAGTATTAAGGTGACCTTCCTTACATGCTTTTGTTAAAAAATGTGTTTAACAGGAAACTTACATTACATCGTTTATGAGGGGGTTAAAATACGACAGACTGAAATCTGAGCATGTTAATTTTTAATTTTTTTCCTTCAAGACAGGAATCACGACACTCTTTAACTCCCAAAGCTACAGCAAAAAGGAGGGATAGAATGTAGAGACAAAAAAAACAGATAAACCAGCAGTGATGTCTTGAGAACAGATGACACTCTTTTCCTTTTTCTCATCCCCAGTATCAGAATCAGAATCAGAATCAGTTTTATTGCCAGGCATGTTTTCACATGCGAGGAATTTGTTTTAGTGACAGAAGCTCCACAGTGTAACAGAATGACATATACAGTATAGTCGAAATTGTATGTACACATTTACAGGTGTGAAATGTGCAGTTGAAATATACATATACAATATAGGCAATTTGCATGAATGTAGACATAACAGACAAAAGAACACAAGATTATGATTTGGATTAAACTGCGGATTAAACGAAAGGGCAAGAGTTATCGCTTAGAAAATTACGGCATTTTATTTTTAGTGATGTTTTTAATAAAAGAGAATTGTAGAAATTTGAAGAAGATTTGCGAAGAAATTAGGCAGTGATTGAAATGATCAGCTGAAGTGGTAAACTATATCCAACACCAGATATAGGTTTGATCTATTCTATAGAAAGAAGTAGATATTAATACAAACATGATCGTAGAGTTATAACTATAAGAGAATAATGTGTGTGTGTGTGTTTGTGTGTGTGATTGGGCACAGATGCATGGGGCGTAAGAGGAGGGGGTCTGTTTTTTATTGCTGTACCTAACAGATGGAAAATTGCAGCATTTGTGTGTATAGGTACTTTCAAACATTTATTGAGGCATTAAAACATGATTACAGTGAGATAAAGCAATTGAATGGATTTATAAGATCGCAGCCCATAGCTCCCATTTTGCCTCACTCCATCTTTGGCTCAGGCTTGTTTATATCCCCTAATCTCTTTCAGCACCTGTCTTCCTGATTGTTTCCTACTGTCTGTGGATTGTCTGTTTCTTGTTATTCAGTGCTGTTTCTCAACAAGAATGGTGAGCAATAATGCCGGAGAGCGGATTTTAAAGGCGAAACATGCTCCATATTTGTGTTTACTGCAAGCGATAATGCTAAGCGCAGACTTGATTTCCTGGGAAGGTGGACATGAGTCATGAGAAATCTCCAGTTTGAAAATATATTGAGAATTATGGGGCAAAAATCTTGTTCAAACTGTTGTTCAATTATGCAATTATGCAACATGAATTGTGTCATTTTTATTAATGACACTATTAAAGTCAGTTTCCTAAATTGCATTTTCTTTATTTATGCTTCCCAGGTGCAACGTGCAAATCTCCATTCAGTTCCTAATTTGCCTGGGTTTTAAATACATAGAAATGTTTGTAACCATATCATGTAAAACATTTTTTTGGTCCTTCTTTTCTGTCAAAACATTTGAATTAGATTAAAAGCTAGCAGTGTAAAAAATGTGCATTAGTGCTTCGCAAGTGAAATACAATTAAAAACGCACAGAACTAAAGCAACAAACCTAGATAAATATATAGCTAAATTTATAACATGGGGTACTGCTAGCTAGTAAAATTAACCTTCTCGTGAATACAGAGTTAGCAAATTAACCCAGTGTAATGAACAGCTGTGGAGAACTGTGAGTATGTGTGAAGAAGGTTTATTAACTCACTCACTCACTCATTTTATACCGCTTATCCGAACTACCTCAGGTCACGGGGAGCCTGTGCCTATCTCAGGCGTCATCGGGCATCAAGGAAGGATACACCCTGGACGGAGTGCCAACCCATCTCAGGGCACACACACTCTCATTCACTCACGCAATCACACACTACAGACAATTTTCCAGAGATGCCAATCAACCTACCATGCATGTCTTTGGACCGGGGGAGGAAACCGGAGTACCCGGAGGAAACCCCCGAGGCACAGGGAGAACATGCAAACTCCACACACACAAGGTGGAGGCGGGAATCGTGCCTCACAGGTTTATTAACTATATAAATTATTTAAATATTAATATTATTTAAAATCAAGTAAGAAATGTGAGACAGATCATGGTTCTACACAATAAATCACAGTCTGAACAGAACCAAAGGGCAAATCCATACGGTCACACAGAGACAAGGCAAGGGTCAGGCATTGTAGCCTACTGTCACCAACTTAACTAAAAAAGAGCTGCATCTTTTTTAAATACTAGCTAATCAAAGAGGTGGTTTAGTTTAGCTAAATTTGCTAATTCATTCTGTTACAATCATCAGAATGTAAAAAATCAGCACATTTTTCTTGTGCATGTATATCCAGGAACCCCGATGGGTTACACAAAAAAAGTGTAATAGCAGGTTAATAACAGGTTATGAGGCGCTTTTGTTCTACTAAGTGTTAAACATATCAGCGTAGTGAGAGAGTAATTATTGATTTTGTTTCCTCTCAAGATACAAACAGATGACACAGACAGAATGTAATGTCAGATGTATATAAGGCATATTTGATTGGGATTAGGAGGAAATGTGCTTATAGCACCACTGGAAACTCTACGCTGAGAGTGATGAGTGTGTCATCAGTCGATCCATTGCAGTTTATTATGGTCAAGGGTTTTTAGCTATGGGCACATTGCAGAGAGAAACTGGAGACAGTAGCAGTACTGAAATTTCCCAACAAACTCAGAGTTGAATAATAACACGTCTTACCTTAATTCTTAGTGCTCACATGGCAACGAGTTACATTTTCAAAACCAGCTGTGAAAAAAAGAGCAAAAGTGTTGAATTTTCATGCCATAATTTTTTTTTATTATGGTTATAAATTCTATTGTAAGTAATTAGACACACTACTCATAAACATGATCTACTTTGCACTACATCATGTAAGAGTATATTTACTTTATTGTCAGCGAAGTTTACAGACTTTTTATCATGCTCCATGTGATCTGAAACAAGCAGCACCAACCAGCAGATAACTGTGTTGTTTGAAAGGGAATTTGTTTACCATATATGGCATTTTCTACCCATCCAGAAATTGTACCAGCTCCGATTGTCTTCCGTGCGATGAAGATTTTGGACCTCCACTGAGACGAGGCTGACTCTGTGAGGATCCTGAGGCATCTAGATATTTACCAGCTCCAGTTAGACTACATGTGGTCTTAGAGGACAACAATCTCCTCATCAATACAACATTTGACGGTATATTTATAATCACACCCTCCAGTGTCACCCATATGTGGATGAGGTTCCCCTTTGAGTCTGGTTCCTCTTAAGGTTTCCATTTAAGGGAGTTTTTCCTCTCCACAGTCACCTGAGTCACCTCAGACTTGCTCACTGGGGATAAATACAAACACATTTAAATATATCTAATATTAATCTTGAATTTTGTATTATATTAATCTTTATATTAACCTTAATTATGTCCTGTAAAGCTGCTTTGAGACAATGTCAATTGTAAAAAGCGCTACACAAATGAATTTGAATTGAATCGAATTTTAAATGATTATGATGGAGATAACCATACATCACTATCTGAAGAAAAAGCTGAAGTGAATGTGTAATACAGGAGCAAATGTACTGTAGTAAGTAGCAGCACAGGGTGAACACTGACCAGCTGTGTTCTGAACATGATGGACAGCTTGTTTACAGCACAGAAAGATGCTGACAGCAGAGATGTTAAGAAACCAGCAGCAACATCTCACACATCAGGACTGCTCCATATTCCTTCACAGTGAGAGTGTGTGTTACAGATGTCCATCAGCCGCAGGAGGAAAGTCCATCATTTGGCTCATGTTGAGAACACACATGGCTTTGATCCGAGGAATGAAATAAACAGAAAGAACAACAACAAAAAAATCATCCTACATAGAATTTTGGAGTTTTGGCAAGTGAAAGTGATTGTACCAAACTTGAGCAGTAATTCAAATGTAATTCAACGAGAAGCTAATTACACTAAACTCTAAACATATCACTGTAAATCTTGGTCCTTCCATTAAGTGATGTGAAATTATTGCTTATTTTTACCCAATGTTTATGACAAGTTTTGATGTTTTGACATGTTTATTAGCTTTCAGAAATTGCATTTAATGTAATCCATCGTCTTGACCACTTGCAAGTTAAAACAAAGCTTATCTTTAAGGTTTACTCATGTTTTTGAAGGTATCAGGTGAACTTTCCTTTTAAATATAACCAACTTGAAGTGCCTTACAGTGTTGTCCTTTTTTCATACAAGCTGGTTTGTATAACTTCAGGGATTTCACACTTGCTATTAGCAGGAAGAATAATGTCATATAACTTTACTATTACATTTCTGTGGTAATTTGTTCATTATATTTTATACTACTGAATAATTTAGATATTGGAAGTTAATTATTAATATTATGTAGAAATATATGTCTATGTATATCAAGGAGCCTGGAGCTATGATCGATGGGCAGCGTTATACAATAGGTCACATTTTCAAACCCTGGTGTTTAGTTCAAATTGACCTGGTGTTTAGCACAAATTGCCAATTCTTTATTGATAGCTTCTTCATAGTCACTAACTGCAATATGTTTTTGTTTCTCATAATTTTATTGTTGTTTAAAACCTGTATTCATAAATCACTTCAAAATATTAAACTTTAATAAAAATACTGGTCTATTAAATTATTATTTTTTTTTTTTAGATTGATGCCAACAAAGAGTATAACTTTATCAAAAAATGTATAAAAAAAGACACTGTCATTGTTAAATATTACATAGTAATTGTGTTAATGTTTTTTGTTTGGTAATACATTAGTGTATTATTATTATTATTATTATTATTATTATTATTATTATTATTATTATTATTATTATTTTCTGTAGTGCTTTTAAAACCCCATTGATGCCCATGGATCAATACCGATTGATGACCCAAACAATATCAAGAATTTATTAGACAATATTATTTTTCTTGTTGTTCTTCTTCTTCTTCTTACTTGTTTTTATCATTTCAGTTTTAATTATTTCACAAATTTAATAAACCCTTTGATCTTGTCTGAAATATATCATTGATTTCAAAACATCTCAAAGCGTTATCATAAAGAAATGGCATGTTTTAAAGTTTAATCAACGACTATTAATGAGGTTTTGTTTCTGCAAAATTTTCTAATGTAATAAAAGCAAAGTTCAGTTTTTCAACTTACTTCTCACAATTTACACAGTATGTAGTTTGGAGGACGTTTACAAGAACAGCACGCAATAATAAATAAAGTGCTGAAAATCCTGAGGGACAATACAGAATGTTGTTCCATGTAGGTCATTTAGTGAACCATGCTTTAACTAGAACAATATTGAACTCTACATTATTTAATTATAAAATTGTATATTAGCCATCTGTTGGCTGTTATGTGCTAATTGGTGGTTTGAGTTAGTCATGACTTATCTTCTAAAAAATATAAGACCTACAGTATTATAAAAACAGGCAGCAGTCTCTATGTCTCTATGTCTCTATATAATGAAAGTCTCTAGTCTCATCCATTCTCTCTTTTCCCTGTCACTTTATTCTGCCATTTTTTTTTTTTTACTAACAATTTGTTTTTTTACTTAGCATCTAAAAAAAAGTAAACTCAATAAATGAAAATGAGGTACTATGTGTTTTAGAATTACATATAAAATACAAAAAATGTTTCTGTGGACACTTCCCATGTGAGCTTATAAATGACCTTATGACAGTTGTGTCTTCATCTAAACTAAGAATAAGCAATTCAGAATTAAGGTATTATGATGTATGATGTCTAATTCTCTTTTGACACTTATAATGAGCACATTGTTCTTTCCATCTGCTAAAAAATGAACAGAATTGATGCATTTGTTAACACATTTGTTCTTGCTGTCCTCTGCATTGTTTAGTCGACTGTGTACTCACTCACATGCTGACATGTTATTTGGAATCTGCAGTGCGTCTCACGCTCAATTAGGTCTCTATCAAAACATCTATTACAGATTAGGAATCTAAGAACCTCTAACTATCCAAGAAGGAAGTAATTTGTTTTAGGAGTGTAATGAGAGCATGCAGAATTGTTATTAAATAATAATAATAATAATAATAATAATAATAATAATAATAATAATAATAATAATTAAACTCAGGTTACTGTCTGTGTGTAGTATCACATTCCTCCCATGTGTATATTAATTTTCCAAAAGTTCTCTGTTCAAAAACTAGCAGGCAGGCTGATTATCTACTCTAAATTGTCCATAAGAGTGAATGTTTGTGTATCTGTTGTGTGCCCTGAGAAGAACAGTCCAGTGTTCCCATGATTCCATGCCTCTGGATCCACTGTGACCCTGAACAGGATAAAACAAACACTGAAGGTGAATACATGAATAAATGAATGATTAACTAATAAAGTAAATAAAACAATAATGTGTCATGAATTATCTACACAATTCCACACCCCAGCTCCCAGAGGATTCAGATGGATTTTGATGGAGACATTCCTAAAGGTTAACAGATATATAAACAGGTACAGTATATATATATATATATATATATATATATATATATATATATATATATATATATATATATATATATATATATATATATACACACACACACACACACACACACACACACACACACATATATATATATATATATATATATATATATATATATATATATATATATATGTGTGTGTGTGTGTGTGTGTGTGTGTGTGTGTGTGTATATATATATATATATATATATATATATATATATATATATATATATATATATATATATATATATATATATATATATATATATATATATATATATACACACATATATGTATATATATACATATACTGTATATACATATATATATACTATATATACACATATAAATCATTACTTATATGCTGTCCATATGAACTAATTCCACCTTGCTCTGTTTCTCTCTCTCTGCTCAGTTATACCAGCCTTCTTAACATTGACTCACTCTCCTTTTCATTTGAATCAGATCTTTACTTGGCTTTACTTGCCTATTTGGCATCTGTAGTCTACAGTTCTAATGATAAAATGGACAATGCAAAGAAAATCTTACCAAGCAGCTACAGAGCTCAGCTCCTATCTCATTCTGCTGCTAGCAATCCAGATAAACATGTAGGCTACAGTAGATATGAATGGAGTTATGTGAGTCTGAAACTGAGATAAACCACAGACAGACTCAGGAATAAGAGAAATTGTTGGAAATCCAACTCTGACCCAACCTCTTAAACTCAGCTGTATGTGTGTGGTATCACAAAAGAGAGACACTTGACTTCTCAAACACTATAGGGGCACGAATCAGACACCTGCAGTTTGTCAGATGGTATGCGACACAAAATAAACATCAACTAAAAGTACTGTATGTCATGGATGACAGACACAAAACCTCATTTTTATTCCAATCATCCAATCAATATGTTGTTATTTTTTGGGGGGTTTGCTCCCTCCAGTCTCCTCTTCATGAGGTCAAACACATGCTCAATTAGATTAAGGTCTGGTAATTAACATGGCCAGTATAAATCCTCAGATAAAGTCCTATTTTTCACTTTGACATAGCAACCTGATGAAGAGAGATGTTTTGGCTTTGACATGCCATCTACTGAATGTCGCAATTGATTCTCCAGAAATACATTACTTATGCAGATGAGTGTTTGACCAGAGCTGCTCTCCAGATTATGCTGTATTCCTTGTTTAGCATCTGAAGCCGGATATGATAATAAATAAATAAATAAATAAATAAATACACCCTTTTAAATGTACAACCAGACTTTTTGTAAAGAAATTCAGGTTCCTCCTTCGTGCAAGACTTGCAAGCCAAGTTGAGATTTAATCATTTACATTATACATTAATAATTACATTAATCATGCCTAAGCTTGTTAATGAGCGTATTGTCATGTGATCATAATTAGGAGTCCAAGCACCAAAGTTACTGCTATTAGGATCATGGAAACTTCAAAAACACATCAAAAAAACCTAAATAAACAATATGGCTATTACATGTCAATCAATTATTATGTCCATTAAGATTAAAAGCTAAAAAGTTTGGGAACTGCTGACTTGTCAGACATATGCTTCAGACAAAAGCATCTTACTAAGAAAGAAATGAATAAACTCTGTGTATTTTGTGAAGGTGTTTGATCAAACAGAAAGGATTCAACTATTTTGCCAAAGGAAAAACATACAACATTATATTATTTATAGACCCCTTTTCTTGATTGTCAGCTAGGGTAAAGAAACATACCGAAAAAAAAAAAGATTGACAACAACTTGCATAGTAGACCTTTACCACATAGGAATTAGTATGGTTTCCGTATCAGTATGGTTTCATTTTTGATAGTAGTACAATAGCACAGCTCTTCATACACATATGGAATACTGTTCTGAAAATAAAAATACAACAATATAAAAAAATGGATTCATATCCATTGGATTTCGATAAGTATTTGTTATACTGAGTTTAAGTGCAAAATGTGTCAGTTTTAAGAAGTGACATTGAATCCTTCAGGGCTTTGTGTTTAAGAAAGATGTTACAAGTAATGTAAAATCGAAATAAACATGAATCATAAACACAAGTGAATGTTTTAGGTTGTAATATTTAAATACAGCATGCCAGAAGATACCCTTAATATTCAAATATTATAAATTAAACATATTATGAAATTTGGCTACAAAAATGCATGAGCTTTCATTCTGCAGCCCAACTTATATACTGTGTTTGCTTTTTTGTGGTCATATTACAGTATGTACTTGAAAGTTCATTAATCTCTTGATTGACTCATAGCCAGTCGATCAGCAAAATTCATTAATTAATTCATTAATCTCCAGGAAATTTAGAAAAAGGATTGTTTCTTTAGCCAGAGAACATATGTTACGAATGTTTGAAAATTGTGTGCTGATTTTTGGTGATTTAGTATGGGGTACATTCAAAAGTATTTTTTGTCTTTTTTACAGTTATCAATGACTCATCAGCGTCGACATTAACAAAACCAATATTAATCTCTACAAAAAATGATAAGATCTGTTTTCTTACAGTGATGTCATGATATAAAATCAAAAATACTCTTATTATATTTTATTTATTATGCAAAAATATGTTTTGAAATGGAGGCACGGTGGCTTAGTGGTTAGCACGTTCACCTCACACCTCCAGGGTTGGGGGTTCGATTCCCGCCTCCGCCTTGTGTGTGTGGAGTTTGCATGTTCTCCCTGTGCCTCGGGGGTTTCCTCCGGGTACTCCGGTTTCCTCCCCGGTCCAAAGACATGCATGGTAGGTTGATTGGCATCTCTGGAAAATTGTCCGTAGTGTGTGATTGCGTGAGTGAATGAGAGTGTGTGTGTGTGCCCTGCGATGGGTTGGCACTCCGTCCAGGGTGTATCCTGTCTTGATGCCCGATGACACCTGAGATAGGCACAGGCTCCCAGTGACCCGAGGTAGTTCGTTTAAGGGGTAGAAAATGAATGAATGAATGAATGAATGTTTTGAAATTTAGTGACGAGAATACAACCAATATAACCATCTCCCTCTTCTGCACATGTCCAAACCAGCTCAATGACCTAGTCCCCAAACCAGCCAACCTGAGCTCTGATGTGTTCGTTCTTAATCCTGTCCATCCTCATCACTCCTAAAGAGAACCTCAACATCCTCGACTCTGTTACCTCCATCTCTGCTTCATGTCTTTTCCTCACTGCTACAGTCTCTAACCCATATAGCAGAGCTGCATTCACTACTCTCTTGTACATGTTTCTTTTAACTCTGCTAACAGTCTTCTGTCACACAACACTCCTGACACGTTTCTCCACTTAGTCCAACCCGCCTGCACTCGCCCCCACCCATTCGCGGATGTTGTTTTACATCTGCTATTCCAAATTTAGCTTTTACCTTCACCCATGTATTTCCATATTCAATTTTCCATGTTGTATTTTTAGGTGCCATGCAAATTCATGCAACTAATCAAGAGTTAAAGCTTAACAAAAATTGATCAGAATCAATTCAGCCATATTATTACATATGTTTTAGATTTAAAGTTTCCACTCTTATAAAGAGTCTGCCACTACATTTTGTGAAGAAAACAACAGAGCTCTAACCCCTGATTAGAATGAGCACATTAATAAAAAGCAGAACTGCTATCTGATATCACTGGTATCAGAGCTGCTGCTATAAGAAATAATTACATATTAATATATTACATTATATAAACAGTTTCTGAGAAGTCAAATTCAAGAATTTCATAGCACTGAGGTATAAAATGTAGGAAAATAATTAGCCCTAAGATTGCTGCTGTTTTCTTGGCCAAAATAATGTCTATGTTGATAGTTTGTGTATTTCTATATTTAACATTTTTTGAGACCCTGAACATGCCTATCATGATGAAAAACTTTGAAACAACTCCATAATATTGCAGTTTTTCTGTATTCATCATATGGGTCTGAGGCTGTTTCTATTTATGCGCTGTCGTGACATTGATAAGAAGAAGTCAGGTCAAACTCGAATATTATCTGTAGCTCTGAGCACTATGCCATCTTTTTGATCGCCTTTTTTGTTTTGTTCTTCCATCTCTCACTGCTTCGCTGTCCCACTGTGAAATGACAGGGTGACATTTGATAAACTCTGTCCATCAAGCTGTGCTGCATTTGCGCACACACACACACACACACACACACACACACACACACACACACACACACACACACACACACACACACACACACCTTCCTGCATCTCAGACTAACAGCCTTCCCACATAAAGACTCTGTATGATATTGGAGTCATGACCTTTTCCTGCTGAAAGGAAGCTCACACAAGTAGGGCTCAGTCTAGAGCTGTGTTCACTGGCCTGCTCACCGAGTAGTAAAATGCCACATTACATTTAGTTATATAAAGTTGTTGTTGAATTCTCTGAACTAATTGGTCAGAAGGTGATTCATTTTGTAAAACATCAGCTTTGACAACTTATCATTTGAATCACAGGTTCATTAATTCTATTCATTGGTCTTTAGGATACATTATCATTGCTATAGTACCTTATAATTCACAGGGACTTGAATGTTGAATCATCTGTAGTTAAAGCCAAAAGTTTATGTACACCTAGGCTAAAGTAATTCAATCTCAGTTTCTCATAACTCGTCTTATATTACTATTCATTGTCAATAAGATCATATAGCTTCTTCTACTTACTGTTCATGTCAGAGGTCATTTTTTTACTTACAGACAGATTTATTTTAGCTTAAAGTCACTTATTTCATGTTCACTGTCTTTTTAAATAGTTTGGATATCGGATTATAGAAACTGATGGAATGGGGTTTTGAAGCAAGTGCAACCCTTGATGCCATGGGCAAATTCAAGCAACTCAGCCAAAAACAAAATTTGCCCTTCACCAATCAGTTGCCTTCTTAGGAGCAATTTCCAAATAACTGAAAGAACAAGAATCCATATAAACAATTGTATGCAAGTATATAGCAACAAAGGACCTAGTAAAGTATTTCAGATTTCAGGTACCAACAGATGTACTCTAAAGCCACAAAAAGGAGAGTCCTTCAGGCCGATGTGCACAGATGAAGACTTACTCCAAGAAAGAAAATGCATGATAAGCAAGGAAGTTCTATCAGATGCAATGGGCAGAAAGTATTGTAAGAAGCCTCCGGAAGGCAACCACAAGATTTTGATTCTAGTTTACATGGAAACCATTAATTGCTGCTGAGAATGGCTCCACTTGGGTAGCCTAAAGATACACGAGATTACTGTGGATGGTACCACTTAGAAACCAAAGTTAGTTTAAGACTACAATTGCTATGGGAGCTTTAGGACTGCAAAACACGGATCTCAAGTATCCATGAGTAAACAGTTGATGACTTCAACAAAATAGACTTAAGTTGAAGCTAAAATAAATTTCCTGGTTAGATAATTGCACTTTGATGCATACAGTGCACCGTAATAGACGGGAAATGATTTATAATCACACTATCAAAGGCTATTTGAGTCTGGTTCCTCTACAGGTTTCTTCCTAATATCATCTCAGGGAGTTTTCCTTGCCGCCTCTGGCTTGTTCATTATGGATAAATTAATACATTTATACTTTTAAAATGTATATCCTGAATTTCTATAAAGCTGCGTTGTGACAATTTTATTGTCACAATGTAATGTTATTTTGTTATTGTGCCATTGTTATAAGTGCAACACAAATAACATCGAATTGAACTGGATTGAGTTCAAGCCATTAACAAGGAAAACACAAAAACTTTGACCCACAGTTAATAATTATATAATAAACAAATGCTAAAATAAATCTGAAACGATAATTTATGGAAATAAAGTAGGTACCACAATTGGACAGATAGATAGATAGATAGATAGATAGATAGATAGATAGATAGATAGATAGATAGATAGATAGATAGATAGATAGATAGATAGATAGATAGATAGATAGATAGATATTGATCTAAACGATTCCCTATTAAAATGTATTACAAATGTATTGCATATATATCTGTCTATAATTAAATTCCATAACATAACATTAAATGGTTCAAAACTCATGATGTGTCTTTCATTTATAAAGTTAAGATGGTCATTACTGGCAAAATATTGTGGAATAAGAGGAAAAAAACACTTTGTGACTTGCTGTTATTGGAAAATCATCCACTTCCAATAACCATGGATATTTTCCTGTAATATCAAACCCTGTTGGATTTTATTTCACACTTAATATATTCAGTACATTTGTAATACATTTTAATAAGGAATCATTTATACACTCTTAACTTGATACATATTTAACTTGCAAGCTGCAATATAGTTAAAATATTCATGGTTTTATTCTGTATTTTTGTCATAATCTTTCACTTTCAGAAATTCAGAAAAAAAGTGGCATATTACAGGACAGGAAACTGATTGTCATCAAGCAATTACATCATCATCAATCATCACCAATCAGGTCACACCTCAGGAGGCAAGTAAAAAACAGATGAAGAGTGCACAATTCTTGTATATATGTGACTTGACAATTTTTTCACTGGTACACTGATTTCTGATGTCACCATCATACAGTCTGTCAAGTTGAAAGAGCGGCAAAATAATTTGTCATTATATAGTTAGAATAAAAACTGTGACGTTACTCTTTTTTTTTTTTTTTCATTTTATCTGCTTGTTTAAAAAAAGCAGAATTAGTAAGAAATATTTGAAGCTGTCCTCTGTGACCCAAAAGTTTTTCCATTTCATAGGAGAGGGTAAAAACACTGAGGGAAAAAAGCAAACAATGCCCAATTCTTCAATGAATAACGAATACAGTGTGTAATGGCTACAAGGCTATAATTATGGCACATTAAGATTTTGGCACATTAAGAGCCAAGGATTTAAAATAAAATGTTATATTTTTGGACACATCATACACATGAAATATACTGTATATGAGCAAGAAATAAACTGTCTGTATTTCACCACAGTGATTTTTAAAGCGCCATGAATATCCTACTAATTCTCTAGAAGATCAGAAGGAAATTTTTGGTAGTGCTTTGAAAATGCTGGTGATGATGAAGACATGGATTCAGATTTCAGATTTTTTATTTTTTTTTTTGTAATCTAATTGTTAAATCTAAAATAATAATAATAATAATAATAATAATAATAATAATAACATGCCACTTTCATTTGTTGACATCAATGATGGATGTGCAAGATAAGACCACTGCTTTGTTTAAAGTTCAGCTTAGTTGTTAGTCCATCAGTAGAAAGTGCTGTAAATTATTTCTTGAGTTCAGATTCTTGGGTCAGAAGGCACAGGTGTGAGTTCACAGAGTTCGGTGCACATGAATGAAGAAACAACAAAGACATCACTGACATTTGAGGCTACAGTCTTCAGGTTCTGGTTTTTAAACACATTCTTGCTCAGAACTCCTTTTATATTATGGTTGACAGGTGGAAAGCTACAGCAAAGAAAAAAAATGAGCATAAGTTTAAGAATCCCTTTGTGTCATCACATAAAAAGGGAAAAAGGGAAAGAGAGAGAGAGAGAGAGAGAGAGAGAGAGAGAGAGAGAGAGAGAGAGAGAGAGAGCCCAAGAAGGTCAGAGGAGTAAGTAAAAGAATAGATAACTTCCCTTCTTCAAAATCTCTTCATAACTTCTTCACTTTTTTTGTATTTGTAAGCTTTCCATACTGTTGTAAGATTCTCCATGACAAAATTTGTTGTTTCAAATTTTGAGGCAAAAAAATATTATAAAAGCAAGAGACACTTTAAAAAAATTCAAAATAAGCAATAACATTAACAGCCTATTTATTGGCAATCACTGATATAAGAATCGAACAGTCTATATTAGAGATACCAGCACAGTAAACATGTAAACAAAGGCTTGGTATAATCAGAACACAGTAAGTTGAGTGTACTGTATACTTCACAGGTGGGTGAGTGTGTGTGAGAGCCTGAAATCGGTAACTGTTAGAAGTGGTGGACTCCAGAAGTGGTGGACTCCTGAAGTGGGGGACTCCTGAAGTAATGGACTCCTGAAGTGGTGGACTCAAGAAGTGGTGGACTCCAGAAGTGGTGGACTCCAGAAGTGGTGGACTCCAGAAGTGGTGGACTCCTGAAGTAATGGACTCCTGAAGTGGTGGACTCAAGAAGTGGTGGATTCCAGAAGTGGTGGACTCCAGAAGTGGTGGACTCCAGAAGGCCTCAGTCCATTTTGAAATTTGGAGTTCATGGCTTTGATTTGGCCTAACAAATTTATTGCTGGATGAATATTCCGAATTGTTACTATAACAGTAATTACTGTAGATTCGTATGATTTAATAATATGGATTCCACACTCTTTATTTAGAAGTGAATAAGGCATGCTATTGCCTAAATATCTTTGTGCTTCAAATAATATAGAGCATTTAGACAGAAAAGATTATTAATTTTGATATCAAAGGTTGCTAATTTTCAGATAGCTATATTGTCTGTAATATCACAGTTGTTTAAAAAAAACACTTTAATAAAAAGAAGGCAGAGTGATAAGGGAAAAAACTGAGATAAAGAAACATTTTCATCATTATCATCATCACCATCATCAATTGTATTTTTATACAAAGAAGCAGATCACTGTGGGGAAGAAAGCTAATATAAAAAGATGTTTATTATAAGGAAGACAATTAATATAAAAAGATATTCATAAGAAAATAATATTAGATGAACTAAATATAATAAGAAACGTAGCAAAAGATGGAAAGAAGTTCATAAAAATAATAAAAAGATATGACTCAAAGATATTTAAATACAAGGCAACGCAAATATCACACAAGCACAGATTATTAAAAACTATAGCGCACAACTTTTATATTGTTTTTTAAAAATGTCTATTCTGCGGAACTGAGAAACTTTAGCATGAAGAAAACGTTACATTTTAAAGAGTTGAAACTAAGGACACTGAATTTTTGCGTTGTTATTTATGTTAAGGAACATAAATGGCCAAAGCAATAATAGTGACATGACATACGGCTAAGTGACCCATACTCAGAATTCGTTCTCTGCATTTAACCCATCCAAAGTGCACACACACAGCAGTGAACACACACACACCCGGAGCAGTGGGCAGCCATTTATGCTGTGGCGCCCGGAGAGCAGTTGAGGGGGATTCAGTGCCTTGCTCAAGGGCACCTCAGTCGTGGCCAGCCCGAGACTCAAACCCACAACCTTCGGGTTACGAGTCAGACTCTCTAACCATTAGGCCACGACTTCATAACACTAACAAGAATAATAGTTAATACTGATGTGTAATAGAATAAAATACAATTAGTGCAATAACTAAAGGGAAATTCCATACTCTCCATTCCATATTCTCAGGAAATCTGTAGGATGTTTCTAGTCAAAATTTGTTCAAACATATTTACATTTATGGTATTTGGCGAATATCCAGAGTTACAGAAGTGCTAATTTAATTTAAAGTCTCTATCAATGAAGCATCAATACCATCACGTTTCACCGCAGGCTACAAACATGGCCGCCCTGGACTCCCAGCTACCAACTGCAGTCCATCGTTACTTGTCACTATCCATCTGATTATGTTTACATGTGTTTAATCAATATGTTCTGTGAGCATTGTTTAAAAGCACCTTTGTTGCTGTTTTTTATTTGCAAAGTATATGTTCAGATCACTCATTCTCAACAACAGGGAACCAACCCAGCCACTGAGGAGCTAATGCTCAGCACCAGTCCCAAGTGTTGCATGAGGAAGGTGAAACCTGTGCCTAAAACCTGTAAAAAACTGTGCTTGTATTAAGTCCATGGTGTGGATGGTCCACTATGGCAACCATGAACAAGGACAACAACAACAATGTTTAGTTCACTTGTGCCCATGATATTTACCTGGTTTTTGACTGATTGTATATTTTCTGCACTTGACCACGTCTAGCCTGTTTGGAACCAGCTAGTACCTTCATTGTCTTGAGCCTGTTTTGACCCTATTTCTATTATATTGAACTATATTTCCAACCTGCATTTGTATCCATTTTCTAAGTGTCTGTGTATTTGACTGGTTCACTAGGTCATGGACTAGGAATACCAGTACTCTGTTGGGAGCTAATACAGTATACTGTAGCAAGTGATGCATGTGCTTTAGGAAGGGGTTGGTCTTTAAAGACTAATTCTTTAGTATTGGAGGCTTAAACTTTGGATGCGTTTGATGGTATGTACAATATTATGCCATTCCTCTTTGAAAATATAGGGCTAGTCATCCTGTCCAGTTCTTTTCCAACTGTCTCGACTGTCAAATCGTATGCCACCTACTATAAATTCTGTTTGACTATTTTATTAAAAGATAGTGATGTAAAAATATTCTGACATAAAGTATCTCACTGGTTCTCACTGATGTCACACCCCAAATCCCTCTGCCATGCATTTTAATGTGTGGCCAAAGAGGAACTATGATGCTCTGACAGAGCACAATAAATCACAGAGCTCTTTCTTTATATACTGTTGATATACCGAGGTGATTAGTTGAATAGAAAATAGAACATTTTCAGATTAGATGTGTGAACTGTAGACATCTAAAAAAGTAATTGTAAAGTAATTATTAAGCTAGTTTTGCATCTGACAACTTTTGTTTTCTTTAAGAATATAGCAAAGGCATCTTCACACTTGGCTTGCTTGGAAGAGGGGTTCATAATGTTAGGTTTGCTTTTACATGGTCATTTCTGTGCACACGGGGTTGCAAAATTTTACACTAGGCTCACTGGCTTGCTTATTTTAATTATGTTTCTTTAGTACCTCAACATCCAAGCACTGAAAAAAAAGCAATGGTGCATGGCATGTCATTGTGCAGGAACACCTGAAAACAAGGAACAGTTTTTATATAAGAAGATTTCTCAGTATGCAGGCCAGCGTTGGGATAAGATGTGTGTATGCTCTCATTTCAAACACTCGAACCAGGAAGGTAAGCAAATTACAGCACTCCAGTCATATGAAAGTCTGGTTTCATGTATCACTAAGACATTTCATCTTCTCTGCTGACAATACAAACCGTTTCCCTTTCACCATCACAAAACGTAAAACGCAGGAACAAGTTGACCTACTGAGAGGAGAGCGGACCACACAGTGATTTGATTAAAGTGAACCTCAGTCCACCATTTCCAAGAGAACAGTGGATTAGTTCTCTGGATGGTGCCAGGTTTGAAAAAATCTTCATTCGCACTTCACCAGATGTGCAGAATTTTCAGAGCAAATGGCTCCATGTCTGAAAAACAGAGCTCCGAAAAGGCTTAAAGAGAATTGATTTGAATCTCAACAATGTCACAGCTGTCCGTGGCTTGGCCCCAAGGGAGAAAAATTGGCCATACTGTCTGGGTGTAGGAGAAATGACATAATCTCTATCTCTTGTCAATTAAAGTGATGCTAATCCCAGCCAAGTAATTAACTATCTTACATAATACATAATATTATGAACTACTTAAGGCTATCAACTATAAATATGACTTAATTTTATATTAGGAAAATTTATGATGATGGCTTAAAACTTCTCTTAAAAATCCATTCGGGTTAGCCCAAGATCACATGAGAATGCACAAATTATGTCTCATTGATTGACATATGGATTGGCAGGTATAGTTATTGGTTAGTGTTCTGTCGTTTAATAGGTACAACATAAACCTTTCATAAATGGACCACTCGACAGCCGGCCATGACTTCTTACCAGAACTTTTATTCTTCTTTTCCCACAGTACCGTAACACCCCCAATATAGGTTCCTAAGCATACTATATGCCTCATAACATTACCGTAAGTAACATAATACTACATCCCCCTTTCACAAATAAGATTCTTACTTTCTTTTCTTTATTTAACACATGGGGGAGCAAATAAACCAGCAATGTCTATACTTGACTTTCTTATTAGACATTGAAAATGTAAATATATGACCAACAATTTTCAACAATCTTCATCACTGTTTTTTTTTTTCATTCATTTTCACAAGAGAAGAGTTTCACTACCTAGAAGGATGGGGTGGACTACCCAAAACCTTCAACCGAGTGTGGGGATTATTCTGCCCCATTGACCACTCGGTGCTTCTCCCTAATTACAAACAAGGTCCTTTAGATACCCGGGAGGAGTTCTAATCTGGGAAGGGTATCGACTGGTACATGAAACTTCTGCCGTGCTGGATGAATCTTCAAAGAGCAGAGATGCCTGTATCTCTGCCGAGTCAGGTACGTCAGAAGTCACTGGAGCTATTGGAGTTGGTGAGAGATGAAACCTGTTTCTCCTTAAGGTACCTCTGGGTGTCGCTATAAGGTAAGACCTGGGAGAGCCAGCAGTAGACATAACAGTGCCCTTTTCAGAAGTGTCTTTGACTCACACATGTTCACCGGGACGCAAGAATGTCATGTCACGTGCTTTGTGTCTTTGGTTGAAACATTGTTTCTGTTTCAGTCTGTACATCAGTTCTTTCTGTTTTAGCTTTTCCAAATCTGCAGTCTCTGGAATGAGCTGGGATGGGATCACAGGAACTCGCGTTTGGAGCTTTGTTCCCATTAGGAGCTCAGCAGGACTGTAACCGTTGGCGAGAGGGGCCGCTCGGTAAGCCATAAGTGCGAGGTAGGGGTTCGCAAACTTCTTAAGGAGGTTCTTGATGGTCCTTACAGCTCGCTCCGCCTCCCCGTTACTCTGCAGAAAGCGAGGACTTGAAGTCACATGGTCAAAACCACAGCCCCGTGTGAAGGCCTGGAAACCCTCAGAAGCAAACTGTGGCCCGTTGTCCGAGTGCACCACCTCAGGAATTCCATGACGTGCGAAGATGGATTTGAAGTGTTCAATTACAGCTTCCGTTGTCGTTGAGGACAGTTTGGAAACTTCAAAAAAACCTAGAAAAGTAGTCCACAATGACCAAGTAGTGCTTGTTGTCTTTCTGGAACAAATCTGCTCCCACCATAGACCAAGGCCTGGTTGGGAATTCAGTAAGCATCAATGTCTCTTTAAAGTTAATTTTTTCCCGAGCACACGTGTCACAGTTCTCAATCATTTTTGTAAGGTCTTTGCTGAGACCCGGCCACCAAACTGACTGCTTAGCTCTTTCTCTGCACTTGGTGATGCCCAGATGCCCCTCATGCAACTTTCCCAGGATATCAGCTCGGAGCGATTTCGGAATGACAATCCTGAGTCCATTCAATAGGAGCACATCATGCACACAAAGGGACCCTGAGAAAGCCATGTAAGGCTGGATAGTTTGGTCAACCGAGAACTTACTTGGCCAACCTTCCTCACAGTACTTCTTTAGCTGCTGGAGTATAAAATCTTTGTCTTGGTGCTCCCAGATCTCTTTGAGCCTCATTTCAGAACCTGGAAGGCTTGCCATTACAGAGTCAGCATACAGGTCAATATCCTTTTCAGAAAGCCCTTCTGCTGTACTATTTATGACGCAATGTTTTTGCCAGCCACATGTGATATGGTGTATGAGAACCTCAGAAGACGCATGCGAAGACGCTGAATGCGTGGAGGGAGTTCATCCAACGTCTTGGAGCCAAGCAGAGGAACAAGAGGTTTATGATTGTTTCAATGTGGAAACTCTTCCCAATGAGAAACTCTGCAAACCGCTCACATGCCCATGTGGAGGCCAATGCCTCCTTCTCTATTTGTGCATAACGTTGCTCTGTGTTACTGAGAGCCTTGGAAGCATATGCCACAGGTTTACATACATTGTCTGCTTGCTTCTGGAGGAGAACAGCACCTAGTCCATATGAAGAAGCATCTGCAGAAACAACTGTATCCTTATTCGGATCATACAGCGCCAAACCTGGTGGTGTTGTCAGTTCCTCTTTGATTTTCTCGAAGGCTTCTTGCTGATGCGACCACCAAACCCACATGTTGGACTTTTTCAGTAAGTCTCTGAGTGGCTGCATTTTCGCTGCCAAATGTGGTAAGAATTTACAGAGGTGGTTTACCATTCCCAAGAACCGCCTTACTTCACTGACATTACATGGCTGTCTCATTGCTTTTACTGCTTCCAGCTTATCTGGATCTGCGCTTACCCTAGATGCCTCAACGATCTGTCCAAGGAACTTGATTTTTGTCTTTGAAAACTCACATTTCTCATTGAATGTGACTCCAGCTTCCTGAAACAACACCTTCCAGTCCCTCAAGAATCCTGGACATGCGCTTTTGGAAATGCTCAGGTGCAGAAGAGATTCCAAAGCATAGACGGTTATAGCAGTACCGGCCAAATGGAGTTATAAATGTGGTGAGCAAAGAGGATTCCTTCGAAAGTGGAATCTGCCAAAACCCTGCATTGGCATCAAGTTTGGCAAACACTTTGGCTCCTGCAAGTTGTCCTAATGTGCTTTCTACTGAAGGGAGAGGGTGTTTTTCTCTCATAACTGATTTGTTCAATTCCGTGAGATCTGTGCAAATTCTCACTTTACCTGTACTCTTTGGCACCACAACCATGGGAGCACACCATTCAGTTGGCTCCTCCACCTTTGAAATTACTCCCTGCTGTTCCATATGTCTCAATTCTTCCTTCACCTTTGGTAAGAGAGGGAGGGAAATGCGTCTTGGAGTCGATATGGAGAAAGGTATTGCACCTGGTTTCAGCACAATGCTGTACCGTCCATTTTGCCTAAGCCACTGAAGAGTTGTGGAAATTCCTTTTCTACCCTTTCTTTAGAAGTTAAGCTGACAACATCAAGCCTAGCTACTAGTTGAAGTGCAGTTACTGCTGGTCTGCCCAACAAAGGCATGTACAATCCATCCACCACATAGATTTCCTGAGTCATATGTTTGTTATGGTTGCCAAGGGTTGCTGAGAATTTCCCTTTCACCTTCAGTGATGTTCCACCTGGTCCCTGAAGGACTCTCCTGGGAGGTTTCAGTTTTTTGGAACTGGCCCTGGTTGTACAGTGTAACTGGGACTGCTGTTACATCAGCCCCCGTGTCAATTTTGAACATTGTCTTGAGATTGTAAATTTTTATCTCAGTCATCCACGGGCTTCCTGTTACATCAGATGTCAGTGAACCAAGAAATGCAATGTCCTCCATTGTATCTGAAGTTAGCGTTGCTATATTCACCTCATGTACCGTCTTTGACTTACATGCTCTAGCATAATGTCCCTTCTTATGACAGAGGTGACATATTGCATCTCTTGCAGGGCATCGCTGCAAATTATGCCCCTTTGTGTCACCGCATCTCATACATAGCATCTGCTTTTTAGGCTTTATTTGAGGTGTTTTCCTTGCCAGCTGTCTAAAAAGTGGCTTTACTGGTTTTGTTTTCACATTACTGTACTGTTTAGTTTGTACACACTGAACACACTGTTTAGTTTGTATCCAGCTGTTCGTTTGCCATGTCCCAATTGAAGTTTGACTTGAGCTGTTCCTGTTGTTTTTTTACTAGTTCACTCTGTCAAACTCGAATGACAGCCTTCTCAAGTGTCAATTCAGGGTCCAGCTGTAGCTGTTCTGACAGCCTTTTATCTGTCAGACCCACAACGAGTCTATCTCTTACCATCTCATCATGCAGATCGCTGTATCCACTGTGCTCGGCTAAACAGTGCACTGCCGTTATGAAGTGATCCACGGACTCGCCCACTCCTGCCGCTGATTAAACTTCGCCCTCTCAAAAATCACGTTCCTTCGAGCTACGAAGTGATCGTTTAATCTGTTCTTTACTACTTCATAGTCACTCGCCGCTTGAGGACTTAAATGCAGGGAGGTGAGTATATCCTCCTCGGCTTCCTCCCCCATCGTATAGATCAAGGCATTCACCTGATTTTCATCCGCCTGTGTCTCCAAGCCAGATGCAACACGAAATCTCTCGAAACGTTTTATCCATTTCGGCCAGTCATCCACTTTGAATGTGAATTTCTCCGGGGGAGAGACTCGGACCTGAGCCATGATAGCGCCGTGCTAACTCGTCTCGTCAATCCTTCACACTGACGGCACGAACTACACTGAAAGCTACACAGAATTCAAGATTGCTAACACACACGTGCATAACGCTCACCCGCTATACTTCTGACACCATGTTCTGTCGTTTAATAGGTACAACATAAACCTTTCATAAATGGACCAAGCGACAGCCGGCCATGACTTCTTACCAGAACTTTTATTCTTCTTTTCCCACAGTACCGTAACACCCCAATATAGGTTCCAAAGCATACTACAGTATATGCCTCATAACATTACCGTAAGTAACATAATACTACAGTTAGAACATGTGTCTTGCACCTCTTAATTTAGGGATTCAATCCCTGCCACCTTACATTGTACCACCTTGTACCTTGAGTCCTGTGTGATACACTCCAGGTTCCCTGTGACCCTGTGTAGGGGTAAGCTTCACAGAAAATGAATAGATAAATGGATGGATGACGTATGGCACCTATCTGGTCATTAGGATGATGTCTAAACAGTGTTTTTTTGTTTTGTTTTTTGTTGTTTCTGGTAATCCTTAATATACACTTTTTATAGTTACTATGTATAGTTAGACCAGTTATGATTAGGGTCCCAGTGACAATCTCCATATTCTGACAAATTTACACAATAGAAGAAAAATTTAGAGCCTCCAGGAGGCCCAGTGGCAGAATCCCGCGCTCTTGTTGAGACCTGTGTCAAATTTAATGTGTGGACCATGTGATCTGCTGTGGAAACCCCAAACAGGGAGCAGCTGAAGGAAGAATAAAAGGCATAGAAGGAAAAAATGTATTCTTTAAGGACTAACTTGATAACCTCTGTAAGGATTAGACAAACTGGAATATTTATTCAGGTGCTCACTGTTGTCAGGCATGTTCAGACAAAAAAAATAAACTCTATCAATTAATCACTGGAGGAATGTTCATGGAAAAATCTTGAGCTGAGCCAGGCTGCTTATTACATAGTGAGATTGTGGAGGTTAAATTAAATAAAGTAAATCATCACCAAGAGCCGGTGCACACTGACAGGTTTAAATTACACATTACATCCACACATTCTATATGGATGATAGAATTCAGAAAAAATGACATTGCACAGACATCTACGAATATCTCCTAACACCATCCAGTCAGGGTGCCTCCTTTTCAATATCTGGCTAACAAAATGTGTCAAAACACACGTGCATACTAAGCGAAAATAACGTCTCTCTTCCCACTTTCAGACATAAACTCAAAGATGCGCTTAATGTGGTTTCATGCACTCATGCAAATTAAGACACACAAGCTTAGATTAATGAGGATCCTGGATTTGAATTCTCCGGAGTTAACGATTAAACCACCACGAGCAGGAAACAAAACTCACACTTTGATAGAGGATTTCCATAATCTGTAGAGTAATTACGATTTCACCGGAGGAACATCTGTATTTCAAACAACTCAATCACTGCAGTGAAGGAGAAAGAGAAGATTACAGCAGTTACGTACTGACATAGGAGCCCATGAGGATGTAATGTCTGTGGTTTAATTACTTTTTCTCCTTGTTCCTGTCAGTCAGCAAGTAATAAGGAGAAAACAAGTGGCTGTATACTAAAGCTTAATAATGACCACACATTTAGGAGTACTGTCTTTCCTGCATCCTAAGATCGAGGCTTTTCACCTCTTAAAATGTCACTCCACCAAGTGTAAGTGATTTTCCATTAAAGCACCACGTGCCACAAGGCATTCACTTTTCTGAGTGCCTTCAATGGAAATAGATAATGCATACTGGACTTCCTTTAGCAGGAAGACTATTAGAAAAAAATTGCATCCTCTCCGCAATTTAATAATACTATCATATTAAAGTGCACTATCGGATTTTAATAATAATTTTTTTATTTAGTTGTCAAGTCAAAAAAACATCAACTTTTAACTTTTCTGCTTTTTAATAAATAATTCAAAAATTACTTTGGAAAAGCTGCTCTGTTTTGTTGACTAATAAAGTAAATTTAGCCCAACTAAGGATAACTCATTTAAAGGTAGGGTCTCCGATATTTGAGAAATGCTTCAGAAAACTGAGTCAGGACGACAAGCTAGACAAAAATCAAAACAAACGTGTAGCCAATGAGCAGAAAGGGGTGGGACTTGTCAATATGAGCGTAGAGAGTGTTCAGATCACGTGTGACATTAGAAGAAAGCGGTTTTAACATTGACATGGAGGATAAGAACAAAGAAAGAAAGCGAAGAAAGGCTTACGATAAGGCAAGAAGCAGGACACGTGTTAATATAGGATCAGCTTTCCAGCGCTGGAGAGAACTGAAAGAGCGGGAAGTTGGCGGCATATTCACAGATTGGAGTTTCCCGAGTCAAAAACTCCTGAGCTGAACGCTGTTACTACACAAATAACACATCTTTTCTATCGTAGTAATGTGGAGAGGCAACTACTGTACAACCGCGTTTTGCTAGTAACAGCGTTTAGCTCAGCAGTTATTGACTCGGAAAACTCGAATCTGTGAATATGCGCACATGCGCACTGAACACTCTCTCCGCCCATATTGACAAGACCCGCCCCTTTCTGCTCATTGGCTACACGTTTGTTCTGATTTTTCGTTTTGTTTGGTGGTCTAACGCAGTTTTCAGAAGGATTTCTCAAATATCGGAGACCCTACCTTTAACCAAATCTGAATAACTGAATAACTCATTAGTCATGCGTTGTAGGCGTATCTTGAATTGTCCGTAATGTGTGAATAGGTGTGTGAGTGTGTGTGATTGTGCCTTGAATGATGCTCACAACCTTGTGTAGGATAAGTGGTACCCAAAATGGGAATTTAAGTGTGAGGAACGTCTTGTTTTGGTCTTTGTAGGTCTAATTAGCTGGTTTTAAAAAGATATATTAAAACTCTGCTAAAGGTCTACGTGTTTCTTTTAAAGAATGAATAATAAAATCATTTTAGTCAATTTACTGAGAGTTTATTCAATGTAAATGTACTGGCTGGTCAGTGCTGGCAGTTTCACGACTGTAATTTAAATGATATGTTTAGATTAATTTACTTGTTGTAATGTGTTAATATTTTAGTTTTAGTATTACCTCATTCACAGGGCAAGGGATAGGGTTATGCTCCACATAAACTAAAGCTAATTATCACTGGATTTTTAAATAAGGTATAATTATTGCTATGGTGAAGCATTCAGTTAGTAGACATTAATTTATGTCTTGGACCTCAGACTCTCCACTATAATACATTTTTCACATTCTCATTAGCATAACTAGCCCTTACCACCCCCCACCAGTAACACCACCACCACCACTACAACCAAAAAAAAGCTTCAGTGACCAAGAGACTGCAGTTTCTATATCCAATATAATTTTATGACCAATCAGCTTCTTAGGATTGTGTACAAGAACATCCTGTTTAAATTTAAACCACAAGATCAAATCTGGAGTCTGAGATGGATATAAACAATAGAATGTTTTAGTTTCTTTAGCCAGTTGTGTTGATTTAGATGGATAGATTACCATTCATTTTGTTGAAAGCTGCATACGTTGCAAGCTTAATGTCTGACCACTTATCAGAATTACAAGAAAAACAATTTCTTTATAGACAAATACAATAATTTATTTCTACAAAAGGTAAAAAATTAAATAAACAGTATGATTCTGAAATATTTTACCATATTATTGCTGTTGCAACCAAATGTTCAAAATTTGTACATTAAAATGTAGATTTTGTAAATATGTATTTTTTTTTTTGGCTTGAACAATACTATTTCCACATGTTTGATTGAAAGGTTTGAATAAATAAAATGAATGAATTTAGAAATTTTAAGGTTAATGTCAATTATTCATTGGCAACTCATTCTTGGCATTCTTGGCATGTGGGTGTGTGTGTGTGTGTGTGTGTGTGAGAGAGAGAGAGAGAGAGAGAGAGAGAGAGAGAGAGAGAGAGAGACAGAGAGAGAGAGAGAAAGAATGAGACAGAGAGTCTCTACAGTATATCAGTGCTAATTAGAGTGTACATGGAGGAGAGCATGTCAATATATTGTGAAAGTGTGTATCTGTCTGTCTGTGTGTGTGTGTGTGTGTGTGTATGTGTGTGTGTGTGCTCTTGTTAATGAGCAACAGAATTAGTGCACTGATCTTGTGCTCAGTTGTTCCAATGCCAGGCGTGCCATTAAGATGACAACGTGCTTCAAACCGGGTTTGTCTCAAACCTCGACACATTAAAATAACAGTGGCTGGCAAGCACACACACACACACACACACACACACACACACACACACACACACACACACAGATCTAAAGCCATAGACATCTTTATCCTACTGCATCGTTCTTTCAGTGAGAAATGTTCATTCAAGTGCAAGAAAGAAATAAGACATGATACACAGCTTACTAGCTCCTGCAAATAAATTTACTGTTCTCTCATCCTCTGTGTGTGAGTCCACATCAATATGTATTGTTTGAATTTCACAATAATAGTGTCAGGATATGAAATCTAAGACTTTATTTAATCACAAACTAATAAAACCCCAATATCAGACCCTAATCGAGTTTAAAACCTAAAATGCGGTTTCTAAACAAATGAGCCATTGTGACTTCCACATCAAAATACACATTTATGAAAAAGAGACATTCAAATTTGCTTAATAAAAGTGAACAGGAAAGAATTTTAAAGAAAAAAAACATAAATTGTCCCTATAGACCCTCTGTTCAAGGACATTAATCCTTCATACCAAGGTGATGATAAAGAAAGGAAAAGATTAATGTTAAAAATATTGTGCTAGTGACTGGAAGATCTGCCAAACAGGCATTAAGTCCACTAAAAATATGTTCTGCCAAAAAATTAAATGTACTTTTATACTTACTTTTACTCTAAATGTAATCAATCAGTTGAGACAAGCTTCTTTCTTACAGTAAGTGCTGGACTGAAGCTACCCGATAAGAAATGAAGTGAGGCTTAAGGGTACCAGCATCTTATAAACAACATGGCTAAATCATCACATACAGTGCTGATACACGTCAATCACATTTGGCTGGAAAAGGAACAACATTCATTCCTAAATTCCAAAATGAAATGTACAAATGTGTGGCGATTTGTGTGAATCCTTCACATGGTCACACCTATACGCGATTCTTCATCAAACTATTACTGGTTTATGGATCCCTGTCCATTACGTCTACATATGAGACGCCACTTAACTGTAGCCAGCAGGAAGAACAAAACAAGTTCAAAAATGTTAGATGTCTTGGTTTCTCCTAGAATTACCTTAACTGAAATTAAGCGGCCCAAGCAAGTTCCCCCATGACAATGCCGCTGTGCACAAAGTGAGTGGAAGAACTTAAGTGAACTTCACAAAGCTCACTCACTCACTCTCATTTTCTACCGCTTATCCGAACTACCTCGGGTCACGGGGAGCCTGTGCGGAGTCCCTGGACGGAGTGCCAACCCATCGCAGGGCACACACACTCTCATTCACTCACGCAATCACACACTAGGGACAATTTTCCAGAGATGCCAATCAACCTACCATGCATGTCTTTGGACCGGGGGAGGAAACCGGAGTACCCGGAGGAAACCCCCGAGCCACGGGGAGAACATGCAAACTCCACACACACAAGGCGGAGGCGGGAATCAAACCCCCAACTCTGGAGGTGTGAGGCGAACGTGCTAACCACTAAGCCACAGCGCCCCCCACTTCACAAAGCTCTGACCTGGAAATGGAAGACTGACTTGACCTCACTAATATTCTTCTGTCTGAATGGAAAAATCCCCACAGCCATGTTCCAAGATCTAGCAATTAAATTCAATTGATCTGTCTTTTATTTAATTAAATAACTATATATCTTTTACACCCATACCTAACGTTCTAAATATGCAAGCTTTCAGTGACTTTCAGCAAGGAAAAACTCCCTGAGATGATATGAGGAAGAAACCTTGTGAGAAACCAGGCTCAGAAGGGAACCTCATCCTCATTTAAGTGACACTGGGTAGTAAATAATGTAAATGTAAATAACGTCCTTTCTGCAACAGTTTGTAGTTGACCGAAATGAAGCAACCAAGAGCTCTTGAGGAACTAATAGGTCAGCATCATTTCTGAGTTCATTACAGACTTAACACTAATTCCTTCCTGCCGAAGTCTTCAAACGTTTATTGATGAAGATTCGAGCACAAAGCTGACCAACACAATGGCAGTTCAAAGATGGTACTGTATTTACAAGTGATGGTACTGTACTGTATTTCCAAGTGATCCCATACAGATCTATCCATGCAGAAATCCTTTCCCCAGAAGATTTGGAAAGAGATGTTCAGCAAACACATATACTGTAGATCACATAATCAGGTTTCCACAAGCATTCAAGTTCAAGTATCATGTGAGGATCACAACTCCTTCCTTAACACACCTGTCCCTGCCAGCACTCCATCTGAGAACTCATCCTGGGAGGCTGAACTAGTCATTTAAATAAATAAATCACACAAAAAGTTTTAGCTTTTAAGTGTGAAACCATGCACAATTTCCACAGAAGCTGATGCCCAATTCATATTTCATGCGATAAATGAATTATTAAGCATGCAAAAACCTCAAGCGGTCATTTCTTTTACTTCCATGGTACTATGGAAACATTCGTATAAAGATGTGTGTGTGTTTGTTTGTGTGTGTGTGTGTTCTACACTACACAAGGCTCAATTCTATGATTATATCAGACCTTGTCAGAAACACAATATCATTCAAAAAATGTCATTCTGAAGGACAAAAGTCTGAAAATCACTGGCAGAATTCCAGAGCAAGCCTAGAAACAGGTTTAATAAATAGTAATCAGCACCACATTCTCTACACTCAACACTAGTAGTAATAGTAATGCACTACATTTACATTTCAAACATGCTCAATTACATGCTCAGTGATTTTGATGAAAAATAGCATTTTTTAGTCAATTAAACAATATTACCCAAGCAAGACAGTTGTACTGAATATTAGCGCAGATGTGATTCAGCTGTAGGTGCAAGATCACAGTGAAGTGTAATAACACTGTAATACAACAGCTCTATAAACAAGAAATGAACATCGAGTAACTGACATTTCAGACTCCAAATAATTACATGGCCAAATATTTTATTTATTTTAAATGTCCCTGTACCTTCATAAATAAATATCAGTGCTCTTGGAATGGCACTTGTCCAATGAAATTAGTGGAACGGAACAACCTTTCGAATAGTAAGTAGATCCAACCTTCCGTTCTGTAAACCTCTTATCCTAAAGAGTTTCGGGGAAACTGGAGCATATCCCGGGACGGGATAAAGCAGGGGACAACCAGGACAGGATGCCGGTTTACCAGGATACACTTGCATACACATTTTCACACCCATTCACACACTGCAGACATCTAAGCAATGCCATTTATAAGAGGTGTAAATCAAACCCCTAACCCTGGACATGTGAGGCAAACGTTATAAACACTATTAATTGTATTCTGTTGAAAGTAATCTTTGGCTGCTAAGCAACAGAAAATTATAGAATTGGGCATAGCAATTATTTTACTGTAATGATTGTATCGGTTTATAAATCCGATTTATTAATACAGTATTAAGTTGTTGTACGTGTAGAATTTTGTAACCAATCAAATTTTAGAGAAAGAACTTTTTAGGATTCTGTGTTTTTTCTGCAGGTTTTACCTTTTATGTGATCCACATTTAATAATATATGCTAGCATGAACAAGAGAAGCTCGGATAAGCAGAACAGTGCTCTACTTAGACAACACTAGAAAAATAAGTGGGATGCATTTTTGCAGTTGTTCACGTGAAACTAGAAAAGATTCGCATCAGCTTCTTCAAAATAGTCGCTCACAGAAGGCATAAGTCTGACAGATGATACCTCCGGATTCTCCTTCTGTGAAAATAAAAGGAGTAAATCAGCAGGAGTGAATCAGCAGGAGTGATTTAGTCCACGAATTTTGGTGGCCTGTGCACATCTGTGGCACCCTTTCCATCTCTTGTAATGTTTTTAGTCCTGACTCCCTGAAGGCTCTCTTTTGTTGGTCATTCTGCAATTTCTCCTGCATGCTCAGGGCTCTGAAAGAGACAGAGACACTGAAGCATCCATCTTCCCACACTGACTGCTACATCGCTATATGTAGACTTTCCCTTTCACGTAAAAAAAGAACTGACTGTATTTGGACAGTGACATGTTGAACCCTTCTCTTCAGTCTCCTACAGCAGAATCCTTAATAATATTATTGTTATTATTTTTACTATTTATTTTATTACAGTTCTTTATTAATTCATGCTATTATTGTTTTCATATTTTTTAATGCATTGTTAACATTGCGCTGCATAAAATCACATCAAAATGAGACAACAGTGAGCCTAAGAAAGGAGAAAAAAATCTATGATGCAAAGAGACAGAAAAGGAAGAGAGATAGACAAAGAAGAGAGACAAAGATAAGCAGAAGGAGACAAAGAAATAAAGGAAGGTAGACTGAGTAAAGATTAAAGGAAAGAAAGAAAGAAAGAAAGAAAGAAAGAAAGAAAGAAAGAAAGAAAGAAAATTTGTGTAACTATTTATTTTAATGATTATCATAATTTAGTTTTTACATTGTTATTACATAATTATTTATCTCTTTATCTTTATCTCTATAGTATTTTTAAAGCATTGTTACAACGGCTTTATATACAGAGAGATATAGAGAGAAAAGGTGAGCCAAAGAGCAGAAAGAAAAAAAGACAGGGGTGAGAGAAAGAGATATTAGATAGAGATGGACAAAAAAGATAAGCAGAGAGAGACAGTAACAAAAGGAGGAGGTCATACAGAGAGACAGAGAGACAAAATGGAGAAATAAATAGAGAGACAGAGATAGAAGCACAGATAAAGAGTGAGACAGGGAGAAAGAAAGACAGACAGAAACAAAACATGATGTAGCATGATGTCATCCTTGTTTCTGAACCCCAGACATGGGTCAGCCTCCCAGTGAGAGAGAGAGAGAGAGAGAGAGAGAGAGAGAGAGAGAGAGAGAGAGAGAGAGAGAGAGAGAGAGAGAGTGAGAGAGAGAGAGAGAGAGAGAGAGAGAGGGAGAGAGAGAGAGAGAGAGATTTAATCTGAGGGTCAAGTGCAAGTTTTCTGGAGAAAGGTTCAAAGTTCTGAGAATGTGCATGCAGAAAAACACACAGTCTGATGCTTCAGTTTTCAGACAGCGTATGTGGTACAGAAAATTATGAATATTTCAAAAAATGCCTTAGGTTTTCAGAGAGCACTTAAACATACTTCAGTTTTCCATCTGATTGTGTGTGTGTGTGTGTGTGTGTGTGTGTGTGTGTGTGTGTGTGTGTGTGTGTGTCACCGGAATGTTGGCACCAATGGAAACTGGAATTATAATATAAAAATGTAGGTGTTAACACATGCATGGTAGAATAGTGCAGTAGTAACGAGTTTGTTAGAAAACATTAGCATCATGGATTTGATTCTCAGCTCAAGTGTGAGTTCACTGTTCAATTTTATTTAGATATTTGAAAATCCATTCATCAAATCATTCATTCAAGGCTTTATTTTGTACCTTGATTTAATCACAAGTAATGAATGCACAATTTTGGGGTGTATTGGTCTTCCAACAAATACTTACCAATTTATAATGTTTTTCTAATTTCTTTTATATATCGTCGCTGTCGGGCGGAATCCTCGTATCTCCAAAACCATTATTTTTCAGGAAATTAAAAAACTCAGGATTTTTTTTTATTAAACATTGTATTGTTAAAGTTGTTATTATACCTTATATTGCTATCATACCTTTGTGTACCAACATTAACACAACATTTTCCCAAAGTCACGTTTTATCGGAGATACAAGCTTCATGACTTGGGAGCAGGGAGATACGAGATTATGCTGTCATTGATAAGAACGGTACGGACACAGACGTCGCCGCTGCCAGCAGTGTTCAATAAAGTCTGCGGTCACGTTGAGCCTTTTGACAAGAGACAAGGCTTCAATAGTTAACCAAAGCTAATGACTATAGTTACATACATCTTCCTAAACTCTATTTTAAAGGTTTAAGAGCTATAAGTGATGCAATACAAAACACGATAAGCTGATTAGGCTGTCTAATAGGTGGAAATTAGTCTAATCTGCTCGCAAACTTACCTTCGTGGCTCACGGGTTTCTTTCTGCACAGAAGCATTAGATGCCTACAGGCCTACTCAAATGTATCTAACCTAACTATTTTCACTTGTTAGTGTCCAAAAAAACAGTGTTTTATATGCACAGTGCTGAGAAATATGCCGCGAAGCTCTTCCGCGGAGTGAAGAAGAGGGAGTTACGAGATTTCTCAGACAGTTGAAGTTTCCCGTGGAGTTAAGAGATTTGCGTTCAAGCTATTTTCAAGACTTTAGATTGGTTAATAACTTGTAAAAATAACAGACCCACATGGGGACTGACCAATAGCATCGATATGTGAAAAAATATGAAATTGACAAAATTTGGACATAGAAGGTTTCCGCCCGACAGCGACGATATACTAATCATTGCTATGTAAATGCAGACTAAATATACATCGATATTCTAAAATCATTTTACAGGAAATGAAATTAATTAATTACTCAGATTTACCTTGTGTAAGCCAATCCTGGGATAAATTTAATGCAACAGTCTGACGTTGATTTCGCTTGATATCAAAGATTTGTAGAAGTGTGTGCTAGACTTCTGAACAATCCCACTTCTGCACACTCGCAAACTAACTCACAGTAGTTGCAAAGCTGATTAAACATCCTGCGTTTTCATGTTTGCATATTTGCATCATGATGCACAGGGTAAGTTTATGGGTAAAGTTTGTATAAAGGCAGACCAATGGGCTGATATAGATATTTTCTAAATTCTAACAATAATCTGCAGCACTGTGTGTTAATGCTGATTAGTTGAGAAGGAGGTCCAGTTGTCCATTTTTAATGAGGCCCCACAGGTTTTATCAAGTGTTTCAAAATAATTTGGCCAATATAATCTAACTGCTAATCTGGTATGACTCTGATGCAGTATTATAATGAGCACATAGCACCTCCAAAATGCTAATGTGCACAGATATAAGGCAGTGAAAGCAGTGTTCATTACTATGGACACTAAATAAAATGCTTATTTTTATTATATCTGTAATAAACGTTTATTTTTATTATATCTGTAACTAGGGCTTCAGTTCATATTAACCTGTTGCAGTATAATGGAAAATAGTGAGAAAGTTAACTTTTATTTAGCTTCCCAGAAACAATTTACAATAACAGTAAATAAATGTCAACACACAAATAAATGTCAAGTCAAGTCAAGATGCCAGGAACAGCGATTTTCATGGCAAGGATAAAAAATAGGCCCAAGTGCAGGATAGCAAAACAAATGGAAACAAACCCGAAACAAAGACAAACCAACAACGAGGACTCCGTGAAGCAACATGCAACACAGAGGGAATAAATAGGCAGGGTAGATTTAGTGCGGGTTAATGGTGTACTTTTATGTTAAAGTGTACTGTAACAAGCTTTCCATTTATTGCCCTAACCCAAAGTACAAACCCAATTTAATCTTTACTGTGTATAAACTACCAGCCCTAATAGTTCCTCTCCTCCTGCTGGCTTGGTGGGAAGTAATTTCAATGCAAAGTGGTGTATCATAAAAGAACATCCATTTCACAATGTGTATTTAATTTTAGGAATTACAGTTTGTCTGGGTTTAGAGATAATCAGTGCTGCTGAGATTAAAAATGAGGGTTTCATTGAATGCTTCGGTTGTATACGTGTTTGCCATCCCTACTGACTCATTTAGATTTTGAATCCAATCTAAGTTTCATTTGCACTTCTGTCTCTTGTTGCTTCTTATTAAAATGCAGGACATGAAAATTTATTTTAAAGTTGGCAGCCAGTAACATAGCTAATATAACAAGCCATTTTTATAAAATAAAAAAAGTCTAAATATGTCACATTTTTTCATATTGACACAAAAAAATCTGTATAATGATTAAAGGTTATGAAAACCGTTATTACAAGAAACTTTATTACAAGTCCATTAGAGATGCAGCATATTTTAGTTAGCATGCTGCCCTGCCCTGGTTTAATGCTTTGCTTCTTTTTCAATTATTTTTTTTTAAACTTGCCAGCTTAATTATGATGATTAAAGCCTATGATCTATTCACAACACTGTGAATATTTACCCAGTTGTACTATTCAGCAGCTCAAAGGAACCCACAATCATGCTATTTATAAGAATGATTCCCTACTGTAACATACAGTAACTACAGCTGCATCACTGATCTGCTCACACATTCAGCGAGCGGAGTGATAACAGAAACAGACAGCACAGTAACACTGCTCTCACTGCTTCGCTATTATTGGAAGTGTAAATATGGACATCAGCTTAGTTTTATTCCACTTCTGAAAGACATTGTGAGAAAAATGTGCCCACTAATATCTCACCACCATGCGAGCATCTGTGCTGGAGTGAGAAAGGCTATAATCAGTAATGTATACCTACAAAAAGTGTTATCTACTCTTTACAGGGGAAGCTAAAGTAATTATAATTATAATAATATTGTCATTTACATATCAAATTGGGTTTCATTTATAGCATTAAACAGACAGCCTTATCCAGAGTGACTTACATTTTTATTTCAGTTTATACAACTGAGCAATTGAGGGTTAAGAGCCTTGCTCAGGTCCCCAGACGTGGCTACTTGGTGGACCGGGGATTTGAACTCATGACCTTCCGATCAGTAATCCAACACCTTAACCACTAGGCAACCACTGGTTTGATTGGTTGTTGGAACAACTGTGTTAAAAAATGGTTGTTTGTGAACAATAGTGTTCAGTGATTTGTTGTTATGGACAACTGTAATCAATGACTGGTCTTTAAGAACAGTTGTGATTAATGATGTATAGTCAGGCTTTACATAACCTGCTCTGTCAACTCATGTAACCAGCATGTCCTAACACGTAGAGGACAGACTCTGGGAATAATTGTAATTGTGTTTGGGAACCATGGTAATGTTATTGGTTTCTGGGAGGAACTTTAATCAGTGAGTCATAAAGCTCTAAAAAGCCAACAAGCAATGACATCAAGAAGTTAATGTGTTTGAACCTGCTGGTGAAAACATTTTTACTGTTCCGTACATCAGGTAGTATGATTCCCTGGGAAAATATTTACTGTGCTCGCCAATTATACTGAGTTCAGCATGGCTGCTGTAACACTGCTGTACCTATTGTACTACTTCAGTAACACATACTGTACAGAATCATTAAGGCCTAAACAACAAAATAACTGAACTAGCAATAAACCCTCATTTTTTTGTTAGCTAGCATTCATTCATTCATTCATTTTCTACCACTTATCCAAACTATTCTCGGGTCACGGGGAGCCTGTGCCTGTCTCAGGTGTCATCGGGCATCAAGGCAGGATACACCCTGGACGGAGTGCCAACCCATCGCAGGGCACACACACACTCTCATTCACTCACACAATCACAAACTACGGACAATTTTCCAGAGATGCCAATCAACCCACCATGCATGTCTTTGGACCGGGGGAGGAAACCGGAGTACCCCGAGGCACGGGGAGAACATGCAAGCTCCACACACACAAGGCGGAGGTGGGACTCGAACCCCCAACCCTGGAGGTGTGAGGCGAACGTGCTAACCACTAAGCCACCGTGCCCCCTTTAGCTAGCATTATTATTACAAAAAGAAAAAAGTAAAAAAAAACTTTATCGATCCAGGAGATTTATATCAGGTGAGTTAACAAAATATTCAAATTCTTATCCAGATAATGTTAGCTAGTTAGTTACTCATAAAACCTACAATTAAAACAGCTTTAATAATCATTCGTTTTTATAAGAAAAACAAAATGTAGATTTTGCACTGCTGCCTAATACATTTACAGCATTTTTAGTTAAATGATTGATTTCAGTTGCTGTAGTTGCTGTTTCTTAAATACAACATTAGACAAAAGTTCATTAGCCAAAAATCTTTATTTGAGACTAATTATTACCTTGAGAGATGTCGATGTGGCTGTTGAACTGTCACAGGCTAAATTTATAGAGCATGCTGACAGCACATTGCAACAGTTCAAAATTCATGTGGCCTTTATCCCATCATCATCATCATCATCATCATCATCATCATCATCATCATCATCATCATCTATCCAAATGGAATCCAATGTGGTCTTTATCTCCTGTACTCCATCCACCTAAAATCTTGAGGTGTTGCCCATTCTGAGATGCCTTTCTGAAGTTATTATTAAAGAGTTATTATAAAGGGTTACTGGAGCCTTGATTCAACCGAGCCTGGCCATTCTGTAAAATATGAGCTGTAAATGTTAATCACAGAACAGCGTATGGTAGATTTACCTCATAAAAAGGTCAAGGTACTGTAGGTGTACTTAATACACTGACGACTGCGTGTATCATCAGTCTGATTCTTTGTGGTTATTATCTTTTTTCTTTTTTCGAGACACCTACTCACTAACATGCATTATTATTTTTTTATATATATATAAATCTTTTTGCATTCAAGCTGTCCTCACAAGCTGTCTCTGTACATTCTTGTACAATGTCACTGTTTGCACAATCTTTTGTTTTTTTTTATCTGAAACGCTGGTATTATTTTACTTATTTGATCTGAGAATGGCTTTCCCTCCCTTCTGCTTATTTACTTCTACACCTCCACCTCCAAATGTGCACAATGGGCAAATGCAAAATGAAGGGAAAGCACACACACACACACACACACACACACACACACACACACACACACACACACACACACACACACACACACACAAGGACATTCCATAATTCTGAATCTAAACATCTAAACCTATTTCTAACCTTAGTAACCAAAAGGAAAGATTTTGCCTCTTTTCTTTACTATGTGAAAGCTATAAAAGTTCCACATGATCAAAACTGTCAGACATTCCAATCTTGTGGAGACATTTGGGACATTCTCACTTACTCAAGATTTGAAAGTGTTAGCTACCTATGGCACTTACCTACTGAGTAAAAGGGATGGCATACTGTCTCTCACCTTTCAATCAATGAGACACTAGCCAATCACAAGTGTCTGCAAGCTCTTGTAGGCATAACAAGGCCTAGGCATCGCTTTCCTTTAAGTGTTATGCTGCCATTTGATGCATCATGAGCAACTGTTAGAAACTGTTAGTGGTTGGCTTTGTGTGTCTTGGATGTCAATGAGATGTGGCTAAACCAAATTGTGAAGAAAAGGGATGGGGTGGTTAAATGACAAATATTTGATTTACATTACATTTCTTAAATAACTGAGTACCAAGAAGAGTGACTACTGATATAAAAGGAAAACCTTTGGCAGTTTGGTATTATGGAGCATTCAGCTATATGTGTCAGGACTCTGCCCGGACTTTGGCCATGTGCCCTTTTGTTTATGTTCTGTGTTCACGTGTCTGTCCTGCCCTTGTCTTTTCCTCCCCGCCTCTGCACACCTGTCCCTCATGTCCGATTAATTATTTGTACTATTTAGTTGAGCCGCGTTGCCTTGAGCAGCGCGGAATCCTCTGTTGTCTTTGTCTGGTTTTGTCTTTGTCCTGTTTCGTGGTTTTTTTTAGTTAATAAATCCTGTTTTTGTTTAGCTGTCCTGCGCTTGGGTCCGTTTTTACCCCCGCGCCCGTGACAATATGTCTACGTCATGTCATGAAGGAAGGACTTCAGAAAAACAATTGTTGCTGCTCTTTAATCTGGAAACGGTTATAAGGTCGTCTCCAAACAATTAATCGTTCTCCAGTGAGTTGGATTGTTCACAAATGGAGAGCCTTCAAGACAGTTGCAGACCGCAGCAATTTCGTTCCAAGGTCATATTGTTTAATGCTTAGAGATATAATGAAAACCAAAGAGCTGCATCATGCAGCCAACAGGCTTCTGTAAGAACATTAAATGACTATGTTCTCGACAGCATGATCAGAAAAAGAACAAAGTATGGCTTTCAGGGAAGGGTGGCTAGTAAAAAGAATATTACAGGATGATTGCATGAATTACATCTGAACAAATACACCAAAATGTCCTGTCTATTTTTGCTTAGGTAGTGGAAATAGGTCCTAAAGAAACAACATCCACTTTATAGCACATCAGCTTGATAGCTAGCCAGCTCACAGTGAGTTGGATTATCTGACTGCTTTATCAGTCTGTTGCAATTGTATGGGACTAGGAAGTGGATTCTTATGTGGCAAAAGCAGACAAGTAAAATAATCCACACAGTGAAATTTTCCAAGGCGGCTATAGGAAATATAAACACTATGGCAACCAAGTCAACCAATCAAATTAGTGCACTGGAGCTAACTGTTATACTGTACATAGATATATAGTGTCATAGGTGCTGTCTATGGCGGAGCATCGGTCAAAATTTCAAGCATATAGGTCAGGTGAAGAAAAGCTGGCAAAACAATCATTAGTGATTATTGTCATTATAAAACAGTCCTATATCTACGTCTATGATTTTCAAACACTTATTATGTCAGAGTGCATAAGGCTGTTAGTGAGCATGCTAATTAACAGAGAGTAGAGGGAATTGAACACACAAAACGATATTTGTTTATCTGTTCTCTGCACACTCAGCAACGGGGATACACCTAAGTGGAATTTTTAAACTTCGGGGCCAGAAATAAGATGCGTGTTTCCACAGCTGTCATTCTCAACCCATATCCTTTCATTCACAAAAAGTCCTTAATCTCATTCCCGTTCACTGTACAGTAGGTGAAGCGCTCCAAATTCCTCAGTCATTCCCAAATGTTTGTACTCTATCCGATTATCTTGCTGAAATTCTAAAACTTCAGTCATAACTAGCTTTTTTGAAGAATACAAATTCAGAGTCTCTCCGTGAGCCCAGTAGCATCTTGCTCAGCACAGCATCTCGTTTCAAATAAATAAATAAATAAATAAATAAATAAATAAATAAATAAATAAAAGCTTGCTTAATCAAATACATTTTTTTAGAATGTAACCACTGATATGAACAACTTATATAAAAGAAACAAAAATACAGATTTACAGTTTTTACTTTCTAGGCATTTACCATTTGTAAATTTTTTAACATTTTAACTTGACATTTTAAATCCCTTGACATTTTAAATCCCAACAGAAAATATCTAGTTTAGCTATTAACTAACTGGGCTATATACAGTATGTTAAGAGATAACACAGAGAACATTCTTTGTTTTAGAAAGATCTTGCTTTTGTGGAAACTCCTACAATAGTTTTGATATTTTTCACTAGCTTGTAGGTAGAAATCTTAACTGTGTGTGAGATAAGTGCAGGAAAATGCAACTAGTAAATGTTTGATTGGCACATAGAGATAAATGCTGGCACTAACGTGCTTCAGCTCTGGAAGATGCCAAAATTTTTGGTCATGTTTATTCTAAATGCAGTGACACACTGCGTTTAGAGCTTTCAAATTCAGAAGATTCCAAGTTCCCAAGTAATGAAAACATATGAGCACTTTTATAAGTTGTAATCTTGTCGTTAGAATAATTTGCATACTTAGCATAATTATATTATGAAGATTCAAATAGATAATCTTCATATTAATATTAATTGTTTTAACATTAGAATTAAAAAAAAAAACAAAAAAAAAACTTGATAAAATTTTGATTTATATTTAACCCTAATAATTTATAATAGTGCTTGCTGATGTAGTCCAATATGTTGGTATGAAAAGAAAGAATTTTTTTTTGTTGTTTGTTTTTTCTTTGGTGTCACAGTGGTGCAGCATTAGGAATTCAGTCCTAATCTCAGATTACTGGATGTCTGGAGTTTCATGTGTTCTCTCCAAGTCTGGGTTGGGTTCGTCTATGTTCTCTGTTTTTTTTCCACCTCTGCAAAAAAGCTTGTAGGTCTCCAGGAGTGAATGAGTAAATACATTGTGTGCTGCAGTGGACTGGCATTCCAGTCAGGTTGTATGCCCACCTTGCAGTCAGTGAACAAACGAATGAATGGATGAATGAATGAATGAATGAATGAATGAATGAATGAATGAATGAATGAATGAATGGGCTAGAAAAGCATGACATTTTTCAAAATCTGCTTTTACTAGCTGCATATTACACGCCACTCCAGGTGTGTGCTTAGCAATGAACTCATGCACGTCTCTTTCCCTGTGATTCAGAGCGGATCCCTGGTGACATTTATCCCTGTTCAGTATGCGATGATGAGCCCTCAGATAATCGCACTTCATCTGCTCAGCCACAACATTCATTAGAAATGACCTTTGGAAGCAGCAATTAACCAGGAAAGCTTCAGTGTGGCAAAACAAAAGCCGAATTAACAGCATTTAAGAGGATATCAGCCCAGGAGTGTATTATTGGCACTGAACATTATCAGCTGGAGTAAATATAACATGGCAGCATCGTTCATTAAAGAGCTAATGATGCGCCAACAGTTATGAAACAGAGCAGTGTAGAGCGTACAATTCTATTATAACCCTGTTAGAGAACTTCTTAAAAAAAAAACACTGGCTCCTAATAAATGTGGCATTATAATAAATAATAAAAGACACAATAGAAAACATTCGATTAATCTCGATTAAACATCATCACTGCGATGTGCACTGAAGGACATTGATCTGATATCATTAATGCAAGTCAAAAATCTGTTTAAAAATTGTCTGCACAATTTTGTCTATATTCATTGATATGGGCAAGTGCTTTTAAACAAAGCAACTTAGGAATCATAGCTGCTAAAGCAAACAGTGCAAGAATAAAGTCAAAGACCAGATGTGGCAGTCAAAGATGGTGATGATTACAGAGAAAGAGTAAGATTGTGATATGAAAGAGAGACAGAAAAACAGAGAGGCCAAAAGCATTGCAGAAATACTAACCACTCCCTCATTGCAGTTTTTGTGGCTGCATTATAATAACAGTGATGCAGGAGGATAAATGTTAAACGTAGGTAATTTTCATAATCACAATTTAACCTGTAGGCCTTAATTTATGCTGTCTGTTTAACTCCCAAAGTGGTCACACTGCAGCCTAAACAAACCTGATTATGTTTAGATTCAACATGAATAAATTCAATTTTATTTTTATTTTATTTATAAAATAAATTAATATTATAAGCATTTGTTTGTAGCCCCAGAGATCATGTTAGACGTAAACGATCCGGAAATAGTACTATTCTACTAGTGAGTTGTAATCAAGCAGCATTTTTAATTTCTAATACCTTCTTTTCTAATATACTCTCCACCCGTCTGTCCATTTTTAATCATAGTAGAAGCTACTGAGTGTCATCAGTTGTCTTAAGCAACTTTTAACACTTAAGCATTTCCACGGAACTATTCCACCTAGTAAAAACTTCCTGTAAAGGTTTGTGTCACGGCAAACCAAGAATTTGTTGTTTCTCTTTTAAAGTACATGTAGCAGTGGGACTCAGGTGGAAAAAAGAGACAATGTGTCTTACTTTGCCCAACAATCGCTCTGCACTGTTCACTTTCATGGCCTTTTGAGACACCAGATTAAGAGTGTGTGCAAAGCAAGTGATCTGGGGGGTAAATCCAGCAACTTTACCGGCAACAATCATACTGCGAGTGTTATCAGTAACAAGAGCAGTACTTTTGTCTACAATTGTCCACTCGGAGCAGGTATAGAAATAAGATGTGCGTTGATCGTCACATAAGTCTACAGTATGTCGAACAGGACGTCCAAGAATCAGTGGTGACTGAGAAGGGCACACTGAGAAATCTTGAGCTGCAGCTCCTCTTTCGTAGCCTGGGACAATTCCAGAATAGATTTTTCACTGAAAAACTGATGGCTGGGAATTTTGTATCGTGGTTCTAAAGTGTTTATCATTTCTGGGAAACCAGTGTTTTCCACAACACTATAGGGGCGCATATCTTTGCAAATAAATCTTGCAATACAGTAGATGCAGTTATGGATTTAGCACGATTGGAGTTTTCAGGAAGAGTTTGACCAGATAGGTTAGGACTACTAAAATCTAGCACTAAAATACTAGCTTCCGTAAGTGCAGCTGCAGGTATTTCAATCTTAATGGCATTGACGTTTGCGGAGACGGTTGCTAAGGTTTGTTGTATTTCCAAAACACTTTAACCCGCATTTACAATGACTACAAACTGACTTGACAAATGACTTGTCAATCTTTACACTTTTTTTTTGTGTTTAGTTTTTCCAAACCTTTGATCTAATATTGGCCGATGCCTTGCAAATCTCTCCCTCGTTGCCCGCCATAGTGCAGTGAGTGTATGCGAAAGACAGCAAACGGCGCGAATTGCAGAGCAATGACGTAATCCACTGCACCACTGTAGTGAGGGTGCACATGATTAAGCAGATTCAACTAATTTAAAGTTCAAATTTATTTTTAACATTTGGCATCGTTATATAATTGCGATTCATTTGTTGTTTATTATTTTTGATCAATTTCAAACAGTTTCAAGTTCGATGCATATGCATCGCCAGGATTGGTAATCGACGCATCGAGAAAATAAATGAATCGTTACAGTACACCACTAGTTGATACCAATCCATCACAGGGCACAATCTCAGACACAGACAATTAGACATGCCAGTTAGCCTACAGCCCATGTTTTTGGACTGGGTACGAAACAGAGATGCTGAAAAGAAACACCCAAAGCATATGGAGAACATGCAACCTCAATACAGGCCGGAAGCATGAATCAAAACATCGACACCAGAGGTGCAAGACAAATGTGCTGGAATTGATTAGTTTTGTTCAGGCTTTTCTAGACATTTCCTGGTCATAATCAATAAGGACACCTTTAGGACCTAAAGAGATTTGGGGGATTAGAGGCAAGTACAACAGATTTTAATGTTGTTGTCCTTCAGCTGCTCTCAGTTTGGGGTCATTATTTATTTAATTATTTATGTATTTATTTATTTTATTTACTTATTTTTTTCTGGAAAAGCTGTAATTACGATGGAGTAGAATTAGACAATGATCAGAGTGAGCTGTCACTGAGGGAGACAGGAGCCAAAGAGGGACATTCAGTCTCAGAAATTTAATAAAAATCTTCATTCCCACAGCAAAAGTAAAATAAGGACATATTTAGAAGAAAAATAAAAAAAACAGATAATATTTTTTCGTCAGTGCTGTTGAACAGAAGGTAATAACTCCAAACCACAGGACCGACAGATAATCGCTAGCAGGCCTCTAAAGCCTGATTTCAGAAATAAACCACATTCAGGTTAACTTCATCTATTCGGTTTAACTCTGTGCTTTCAATGTATTCTTGAAAGTCACTTTGGATAAAAGCTTCTGCCAAATGATCACATAAATTAAGCAATTTTATGATAATGAAAGGTAAAAGCTTGACCCCTAACCTTTTGGCCATTAGTAGTCAACTATTTTTAATAAAATAAGAGATGAAATGTTCACCTCTACAGTTATCACTGGCATTTAATTTAAGTGAGTGGCTTTCGTCACACTTGTTTGAAAAAGCAACACTTTATGGCAATTAAATGATCTCAGAAACAGTACAAGGACTGGGATTTTTTGAAAGGTTATTCATTCCCCTAAACATCCAGGAAACACTGGTGGGTGCACATTCAAGTCATTAAGGCTTACATTTCTAAATAGTTTACATTTAGATTAACTGTGGTTACTGTTTTGTAACTGTTTTACTGTTTTAGGTCTTTTGTAGTAAATGACAAATTTTCTGGTAGTTTATGGAATTGAATTTATACTGAATTTAAAACTAATATATTGGACTTGACATGTTTGGGTGAAAATATGAGTGACATTCTCTCAAGCCAATGTTTATAAATCTTTAGAACTGTTTTCAAGCACAGTTGATTTACAGCAATTCAGCGATTCAGGCCTTCAACTTAGGCAACACATAGGACAGGAGCTAGAGCTTGTATTTTTCTTCACCAGACACCAAATACTGTACCTCATCCAGATTTTTTGAAACATTGAGCGATACTCCTAATTAAACAAAGAAACACAGGAGTATGAATAGACAAAACTGAAAGCAAGAGAGAGTAATTAGCAAATATGATGGAGACAACCGATGACAGGATATGCCATGGACACAAGACAAAAGAAAACATGCATGGTATCCTAAACAAAAATGTCCTAATTCACAGGTCACTACGAGTTATAAAGGTGGTGCAGTAAGTCATGTGGCATTGCCCTAAATAGCGATACTTGAATTATAACATAATTATTAAGGACTTATTTATAGTATTCTATTAGATTTTTATGAGGCATTATTACAGTGTATGATAATGCTTACATAGAAGCACATTAACAACTTACAAAAAAATTACAAGTGCAGTTATGATGATTTATGAATGTGGGATTCATGCCTGGTGTACCGTCTAAAAGTAGTTCTCCATAAGGAATCCATGCATGGAGAAGAGCAATGAGGCTGGTGTATATCTGTCTCTCTGTCATTATAACCTCATTAGTGTTGTCCTGACGATTTAATGAGCAGAAGCTGGTCTGCCTCTGGCATCTTTAAATAGCCAACTTATCTGATGCCTGAGACGTACCAGAGTGAATGTTATATCAGGCAATCTCTGAACACCTGAGATGCAGAACTAGGTTCATTACATGTATAGGTAAGTGATTACCATAGCAAACACTGACACTGAAAAGTGTAGATCAGGGATTACAGCTTGTAAATTTTACATTTTTTAATATAATTTTTATTTAAAAAAAATTTGAAATATAAATTTTTTAATATAATTAGCAACTAGATCCAGACTAGGACTCCAATTTGCTAGTTGCAATTATATTGCTCTTTCACAGCCTTTTGACTCAATTTCTGTAGATGAGTCTGAAACGTGAGTCTGAACGTGAAATTGAAATTTTTTTCTTCATTCATTCATTCATTCATTCATTCATTCATTCATTCATTCATTCATTCATTCATCTTCTACCACTTATCCGAACTACTTCGGGTCATGGGGAGCCTGTGCCTATCTCAGGCGTCATTGGGCATCAAGGCAGGATACACCCGGGACGGAGTGCCAACCCATCGCAGGGCACACACCCTCATTCACTCACGCAATCATACACTAGGGACAATTTTTCCAGAGATGCCAATCAACCTACCATGCATGTCTTTGGACCAGAGAGGAAACCTGAGTACCCGGAGGAAACCCCTGAGGCATGGGGAGAACATGCAAACTCCACACACACAAGGTGGAGGCGGGAATCGAACCCAGACTCTGGAGGTGTGAGGCGAACGTGCTAACCATTAAGCCACCGTGCCCCCCAAAATTTTGTATTATTATTATTTTTTTGCAAAGCCTATTTAGCTGGCTGTTACCAAATTTGTTAAACTGACACATTAGCTAATGTTAAGACTCTGGTTAGCTAGCAATATTTTCCCGATCTGTAAGAGTTCTCCTCAACGTTTAAAATTATTTTGTTTAACAATTTATGGAAATTGAGCCATACATTGAGTCTAATTGAGAGGTCTTTATTGTTTATTTGGAGCTTGCTTTACCCACCATTTGTAGCAAGGATAGCTTGACTTGTTTTTCTAGCAAATCGCCTAATAGTATGGCAGGAGAAAGTTGGGGAACACATTGAAGTGTGCCTGGATTAAGACCACACAGTATTAACAGCTTTGTCCTATGTGTTCCCTGTTCTTGACTCTGACCTTGCCAAGCCTATGTGGATTTTGTTATACCTGTTTGACCTATGAATGTTCTTATTTTTGTGGGTTTTTTTTTTAAAATAAACCTCCTGTACTTGCATCCAACCTCCAATCATCTGTGACGCAGTATGACAGGAACAATCTACTATATTGTTGCCTGTTGAATATACATTGTATGTCAGTCAATAAAAATGAAAATTAATCATATTAATGAAGCACATATATAATATAATATAATATAATACAATATAATATAATATAATATAATATAATATAATATAATATAATATAATATAATATAATATAATATAATTTAATTTAATAGTCATGCAGTCAGTTCTGTACTCTGTCCTGCCAATGATGATTATACACTGTCACCTGAAACATCAGAACTGAATGCTGCTTTTGGTGGTCTTGGTCCATTAAGTAAACTGCTGAGCATAACATCCATACAAGCCCTGAAATACGACATAAAGTGCAATCAATTAAACATTTAAATATATACTAAACATTCATCATATGTTTTTAATGCTGTTAATGTTTTAAAAATTTGTGTTTGAAACAATTTTTCTGATCTTCAGCTGAATAGCCCAGTTTAATTATGGGTAGCTCCCTTGAACTTATAATGAAGAGGTGATGAAAGCTTAAGGTCCATCTCTGAAGGTGACCCCTAATTAGACACAACATTGCTCTTTTTCCTTAAGCACTGTCCTTACATGACTCTCTCATTTATTATTCCATTAGTCTCTGTGATTTCTTGCTCACATTTGCCTTATCTCCTCTTTTTGTCAGACACAGCGTTACTCCATTCACATTTTCCCCTTAAATCTTTCCAAACCCCACTCTGGCATCTCTCTCTCTCAGCGTGAAAGGCCAGTGCACATTAAGCCCTAATGGCTGGATTAGAAGCTTGCCAAGAGCTGTGCGTCCCATTACCTCCTCCTTTCTCAAAGATATATTCTGTAATAACCAGCATTTAGTGGACATTAAAGCACCTGCAGCCTTCCGCTAGCCAGATACAATGTCCACTGAAAGAGTATAATTACCAAGTGTTATTAGTGCTTTCACAGAGTGCACACTTCAGGGACGGGGAAGAAATTTCTGGCAGACGGTTGTGAGAAAATGAGGGAAAAGAACAATGAAACTGTGATTCAATTAATGTGGTTGTTCACAATTAGCACCATGTGAATATTTCACTTGCTCACTTATGGTTGGGAGGTGGTGTGAAAAGAATTATTATATATTATTATAAATTATACACTAATGTTACTATTTTGCTGGCATTAGCCTCTTTTAAAATGCACTAATTTAGTGTTACTAATAGAGCGTAGAGTATTAATAGAGCTTCTTAAGTCTCAGTAAATAAGGTACTGTGCGAATTACTCAGTAAACAGTGTAAACACGTATATTTTAAAGCTGAAAAGTAACATTAAGTTGGTTTAAAATGTAAAACATACACTGCATGGCCAAAAGTATGAGGACACCTGACCATCACACCTGTATCTGCTTGTGGAACATTTCTTTCCAAAAATATAGGCATCAATATAAATTTTGGTGGGTTGGAAACGCTTTTTAAATAGATTTTGGAAAGTGGCAGTGAGGGTTTGTGCTCATTCAACCACAAGTCCATTAGTGTCGTCATGGAACTGATGTTGGCCAAGGTGTTTAATGAGGTTGTGGTCAGGGATCTGTACAGACTAGACCAAATTTTTTTATATTAATTTTGTAACCATGTCTTAATGAACCTCAAATTCTGCTCTGTAGAAAAAAGGAATGCATAAAAGAGAGAGAGAGAGAGAGAGAGAGAGAGAGAGAGAGAGAGAGAGAGAGAGAGAGAGAGAGAGAAACAAGACCCCTTACACTTATACTGTAACATCTTGGGTTGTTTCTTAATACCAAGTTATGTTAATACCAAGTTATGTTGATGGCAATAAAGATATAGCATGGCATGCCTATATGCAAAAAGTGGGAAGGCTGATTTCCTGTGATGTATTCTGAGTGATCTCTTGCAATTTGATCTTGTAATTGACACCACAGAGAAGGCATAAAGGAACAATGGTTCAGTTATGCTGTGGTACAAGAGGAGAAGGAGTCGAGGCTGAACTGACAGCAGGTTGTGCCTATTTCATATTGTCAAGAGTCATTGTTGTTGTTTTATACAATCTGATGCCCAGATATTTTGGAGATGTTCAGTTGAAGAAAACGTCTTCATACCTTTTTGTGAATTGATAGATGGTGTCCTATTGGCAGCCAAAAATCTGTTGAATTGCAGTAGTGTTGGGGTTGCTGTATTTAAAGTATTTTCTGAAGTGCTGAAAAGATTATTTAAACTGGAGCTTATTGTTTCTTGATCATTCAGTAGTGCTGCATTGTATTGAAAGCTGAAATTTGATGTAAATATATGATGCATATCTGTTCATAGTTTCCAGGTATGTAGTATTGTGAAGTGAACAAAACATTACAGAGTCTTTTCTGCATTATTTGTGCAGCTGTGCTGTGGCAATGGGAAAGACATAATTTAAAAAATCTGAGGGCTGATTGAGGGGAGATATAGGAGTTAACACCAGGCATCTTCCTCTGTTAAGGATATGATATGGTTGTACGTAAGACATGTATTCAAATTCAGACAGTGCAGCAACAACTTCATATTTTGATGTAAAGTCTCTAGAGTTAAATTCTGCCTAAAAATATTTATCTGTCATGCAAATGTTAGTCCAAGATAGTCCTGACCACAGAATCCAAATCCCAGCGTTTTTAAACATAAACCTAAACCTTAAACAAACTAACATTTAAACAACACAGTTTCAGTCTGAATCACAATGAGGCGTCTTTACTCCATAAACATTTTGGATTGACTCGTTAGAATGTGTTGGAGGGGTTTGACTCCACCCCCTGGGTCTTTGGTGCTACAGTGATGGTTAATTGAGTACCATTTTCTTCTTTCCATTGCTACTTTTTCGATCCTTTTTGTTCCTTTCCTGGATTATATTTGTTTGCTGTTTTATGTGTGATGGATAGATTGTGACTTGCACTTGTTTTTTGGACGGTGTGGTTCATTTGGACAAGATGTCCTGAGTTGTTAGATGACATGACTTTCTCAACTGCAACATAAATGCAATCATGTACCAGAAGCCAGCCATTATTTTCAGATTGCAAACACGGAGCCCTTCCAATATGAAATATATTGCCTATAAATATCTTTTCCTGCAGCATCTTGTCTCTGTTTTCCATTTTGATTAGAACTGCAAGCTGTGCCGGCACTGATATGAGTTTAATTCTCAACATGACTCTGCTACGTACCAAAGCTCCATATATTTTATACATTGAGTATGTTTTAGTTGGCCTTACCTGAGGAAAAAAAAGATATTTATCAATTAGTGTTCCATGTTTGCAATTGCTTCATTGTCGGAGTGTGTATATAGCAGGAACTCATTTTAGGGTGAGATATGAAAAAGTAATCATGTTCCTCTGCCATCTCATCTGCTAAATTGCAATTCCTTTCCATTTGGTCAATTTTGACAAGTTGAACGTGATTATGTGTACATTAGCAATCTGTTGGAAATAAATTGCAGAGTAAACACAATTTTCAAACTGAATTTCAAAACATAACAGAAAGCAGAAGGAATCAGACAAATAATGAAAAAATAGTTTAAATAAACTCTATCAAATAGATTTTTTTTCTAACTTCAGTTTTGCAATGGATTAACGCTATTTTTTTTTTTTTTTTTATAATTTACTTTGAAATTCATAGGCATACTCTGTAGATCAATCAGAAGATTGAGCATTTCAAGTTATCTTGCATGACCAGCTTAAATGTGTCCTGAATGCTGAGTCTTTTTTTCGTCGATGTGTATAATTGAATTCAGATTCTGAGCTCTTTAAAGAGTATTAAAATACAGACTGACTTGGCAATTAAACATCTTCATCATTAATGTATTGATCTTCAGTTTCATGGATCTGAAGCCTATCCTGGGATGACTGGGACTAGGAATGGGATGCAGGTTCAATGGGATGCAAGGCTCAAGCCATGAACACTTGAGCTGTGAGAGAAAAATCTGACCTCCACTGTTGCTGTCCCTTCAAAAGCATATCCATTTTAATCAATCTAAAATACTGGCAGAAACTGACACCAGCATATACAGTGAGGGGGAATAAGTATTCACACACTTTTGGTTTTGTTATTTCTACTTTCAGTGCATATCCACTTCAATTTTGCCCCATTCCTCTTGGCAAATCATCTTCAAATCCCCACGGTCCTTTATAAATTTTCAATGAGATTCAAGCCAGCAGACTGACTAGGCCACTAGGACTTCTGGAATATTTTTGCTGTTTGTTTGTGGTTGCTGTCCTTTTGCAGTGTCCATCATCTCTGTAGATTCTGTATCTTGGCTGAAGAGATTAATATGTTGCAGTACATCTTTTGAATAATGATTCTTTTGATGATGTGTAATGTCCCAGGACCATTAACTTCATACTTCACTGTGTGCATGATGCTTTGGGATCATATGTACACTTCTATTTCTCCAAACATGACAAGCTAACTTATTGCTATAACTTACAGTATTGCTCCAGAGAAGTTATGTATTATAACTTACAAGTATTATAACTTAAAAAATAAAGAATCTGTGGTTTGTACATGCCCTGCGATTGGTTGGCACTCCATCCAGGGTGTATCCTGCCTTGATGCCCAATGAAGCCTGAGATAGGCACAGGCTCCCCGTGACCCGAGGTAGTTCGGATAAGCGGTAGAAAATGAATGAATGAATGAATGGTTTGTACATGACTTCTTAGTTTTTAGTTTAACTGTTGTTCCTGCTGCTTTCAGGTCATCCTGCAACTCTTTTTAAGTGACATCTGGCTTGTTTGTTAGCTTCCTTATCGAATCCTTACAGAGCCCCCCCCAAGGCGCGGCTCCCGACGCGCCAATCCGTCCAGGCAGTCCCGACGGGCCCGGGAGGGGGGAGCAAGGCACACGGCGAGGCAGGTGGGGGGAGCAAGGCACACGGCGAGGCAGGCGGGGGGAGCAAGGCACACGGCGAGGCAGGCGGGGGGAGCAAGGCACACGGCGAGGCAGGCGGGGGGAGCAAGGCACACGGCGAGGCAGGCGGGGGGAGCAAGGCACACGGCGAGGCAAGTGGGGGGAGCAAGGCACACGGCGGCGCAGCCAGAGAGGGCCGAGCGACGTCCACAGCCGAGCTGAAGGGCCGAGCGACGTCCACAGCCGAGCTGAAGGGCCGAGCGACGTCCACAGCCGAGCTGAAGGGCCGAGCGACGCCCACAGCCGAGCTGAAGGGCCGAGCGACGCCCACAGCCGAGCTGAAGGGCCGAGCACAACCCCAGACGCACCCCGGCCAGATCCACCCCCAAAGTCCAGGAAAGGTTAGTCTGAAAGCACATTGTGAAATCATGTACTGTATGGTGGACATTTCCACCTGTATATCATAGAACCAACTGTACTGACAAGGATATTAAAGTCTGTGCTATTTGTTTATTTTTTGCCTATTTGCTATTAGCTTTCAGGTTCCATTCGATTCTTGTTTAATAATATTCTCCATGATGACTTTAGGAACCTCCTTGAACTACACCATGATTTCAAATTTTTGTGTGAAATCTTCCAAAACAGTTTCAATTTTCTTTTGACTGACATCAAGAACAATTTACATGATATTTTTTGCTACCTTTTAAATCTAGAACTTTTTTCTAGATTACTTTTTATTTTTTTGGAACAATTACCTAAATGTATTTTTTAATATAGCATCTCAATTCATTTTCCATATCATATTCCTTTGCTGTGATGCTATGTCATATTCCTTTCCATATCTTTACTTTTTTGCAAAAATTCCATACTGTTTTGTTCATATTTAAGAGTACAAAGTCAAACATTAAGTCAAATCTATAGCAAACTGTATGCACTGAAAGTATGTTAAATAATAATAAAAAAATGTCTGAACACTTATTCCTCCTAACTGTACGAGACATGACTAGGAAACTACAACTAAGAATGAGAAACTAGAAAAAAGGAAAAGTGATGAATGAGAATCAGGATTTCTGTGGTAGTTTAATCACCTCAAACTATTGTAAGCAAGACATTTCAGTAAACATAGCCATATGCACAGGAGTACAATAGACACTAGCTTATAGCACTATTGCTTTAAAAAAGTATTTGGCGATTTCTGAGTTGGTACTCCAGCAATTAAATCTTAGAATTAGCATGCTAGCTAAGAATAGAAGAACTACTATTTTGTGTCAATAAGTAACAATATTAACATATTCCATCAGATTTCCTTTGAGTTTGTGAATATTAAGGTCTATCATATGTAAGCAAAAGCAGGTGGAAATCAGGCAGTACAACAGAACAGTAAACAAAAGACCTTTGAGACACATACCCACACACCATCTGTTATTCACCTCTCTATTGACAATTTCAATACAGACCAGATTCCAGGCAAGGTAGTGGGACTTTGCTAGGAGATGCAATGTCTGGCATTTTCAAATTTGTAAAATGATGCAATAAAGTAACTGAGGTAAAATATGGTAAAAACAAATCTGTTAGCAGCCAGAACTGCTCTAAGGGATTAAAATATTTTAATTCAATTCAATTCACTCACACATTTTCTACCGCTTATCTGAACTACCTCGGGTCACGGGGAGCCTGTGCCTATCTCAGGCGTCATCGGGCATCAAGGCAGGATACACCCTGGACGGAGTGCCAACCCATCACAGGGCACACACACACTCTCATTCACTCACGCAATCACACACTACGGACAATTTTCCAGAGATGCCAATCAACCTACCATGCATGTCTTTGGACAGGGGGAGGAAACCGGAGTACCCGGAGGAAACCCCCGAGGCACGGGGAGAACATGCAAACTCCACACACACAAGGCGGAGGTGGGAATCGAACCACCAACCCTGGAGGTACAGTATAAGGCGAACATGCTAACCACTAAGCCACCGTGCCCCCAAGATTGAATTCACTATATCAGAATTCAAGATAATCAAAAATATACATACACATACATTGTGTGCATTAGAATATTTTGAAATATAACTTTTTTATACAGTCAGTGCATAATTTGCAGTGGAAACATACAGCATTGTATCAATACTCTGATCTGAGGTATATGTGTTTGAGGAATTTTGCTCGTGAAACAAGGTATTACAGCAAACACCTTTAATCTTTTTCTTAATTAAAAACTTTTAATAATCCAATAACGTGTCTTTTTTCTTGCAATGTCTTAAAGAAATAAATTCTCTAATTTTAGGAGATAAGGTCCAAATTACAATTAATGCTAATATCAACTTGATATGAATATTTTATGATTATTTTAAAGCCGACGCACAACCACGCATCACATAATATAACTGATGAGTAGGACATTGTAAAGATAGATATGAGAGTTATAGAATATTGTAGATTTTTGGTTGTGTTATGGTATTGCCTGTACATCTGGCAATATAGTATGTAAATAGTATGTCTCAGCTACATTTTCAAGTCAACTCTTTCATTTGAGTTCTGCATTTACTGGCATTTACTGAGATTTACTGGCCGTACAGTATCCCTAATGGTCCAGCGGAAGGATCCCACGCTCTCACTTACAGTATGTGGCTGGAGTTTGTTTCCTGGGCAGAAAACTGACTGCTTCCCAACTGAGAGGAAATGGCTCAGACAGTATGCAAGTCGGTGTATATCACAATGTAATATCACTTAATTTTCAATGTATTATACAGTTTAGTATTTGAACTACCAGCATTTGTTCTCAACACTGGGTACTTAATGAATCTTATTCACATCTGACTTGCATCACTTAAACATCAAACAATCAATCAAGGAGAAATTGACACACTGTAATGAACACGGAACAGAGCGGACCCAAACGCAGGATAGCATAAATAAACAGGGTTTAATGACAGAACACAAGACAGGAACACAGACTCGAGACGGGACTAAACAGGACTAAGACCACAGTAGATGCCGTGCTGCACGAGGCAACGCGGCACAGTTAAATACAAAAAAAGGACAATGACACAATAAGGATCAGGTGTGATGACAGGGAGGAGCAGACGAAGGCGGGGCAGACACGTGACGAGAAACGTAAACAAACGCACGTGGCCAGAGTCCGGGCAGAGTCCTTACACACACACACACACAAAAAAAGCTAAATTGTATCTAGGTATGAATGTGTGTGTGTGTGTGTGTGTGTGTGTGTGTGTGGTGCCCTGTGATGAACTGGTGTACTATCCTGGTTGTTTTTGCTATTTGGTTGTATATTCCTGCCTCGTGCCCAGTGATTCTAGGATGGGCTCCATTGCAATCCTGACCAGAATTACAGATTACAGAACACAAATGAATGAATAAGTAGTCAGGAGTCAGAACTACTATCGAATTATATGTATACATCTACTTATAACTGAATGAAATGAACTAACCTATACATTCCCAAACCATAAGGTTACACATTCAACTTAATCTGTGATAAAATAAAATGTAAATATGTTTATCAAACCTGTGCTCTCTCAGCCTTTAGATAAGTGTATTGGTTTATGTATCATTCCATCTTGCTAACTACAACAAGCACCACATTAAAGCAGAATGAATGTGTGTGCACAGAGTGTATGATTTATTAGGTCAAATCCACAAATCAAGCAGAATTTAAAATTATGATCTTGTAAGACTCAGGGCACAAGACGGGGATATGCTGAACAGGGTGCCAACCCATCACAAGACACATGTCCCAAAGCAGAGGGAGTACACAGGTAGAAATTAAATATGCAAGTCAGAGGAAATGGTGATAAGACTCCTTGAGACAACATGAGGACCTTGAGAGGAACGAGAGGAACACCAAAAGACACAAAAGAAAACCTATCATCATTTGAGTCACACCTCAGTTGATTATAAATAATTGTTCTTCTATGGTATAATGTTGAAAAACTAAATGGTATACCATAAAGTCACAAAGTGCTAATGTTTTGAACAGGAACTTTGGAGCAAGTTATGAATATAAGCATAGAGTCACTTCTGAATTCATTATAACTTTAACGTAAAGTCTATTATCTCTCTCAGGCGTCATCGGGCATCAAGACAGGATACACCCTGGACGGAGTGCCAACTCATTGCAGGGCACACACACACTATCATTCACTCACGCAATCACTCACAACGGACAATTTTCCAGAGATGCCAATCAACCTACCATGCATGTCTTTGGAACGGGGGAGGAAACCGGAGTACCCGGAGGAAACCCCCGAGGCACAGGGAGAACATGCAAACTCCACAAACACAAGGCAGAGGTGGGAATCGAACCCCCGACCCCGTAGGTGTGAGGCGAACGTGCTAACCACTAAGCCACCGTGCCCCCAAGTCTATTATGTTGAGTGAAATTTATTAACTGTTCTCTCTGATGGAGAATTGAATGCACACTGTTCTTAAGGCAATTTTTGAAGGAACATCCACAGCCATCATTGTGGTTTTATGTGGCACCATTTGCAGTAATCTTATAGTGATCTTTAGCCTTGTGGGCATGTGGGGGCATCCTTTGGAACAGCAAGTTGTTTTCAGGTGAAACTCCAACAACACAAGTATGGCATGAGGACGGATCAGGTCTGGAGAGCAGAAGTAGTCAGGATTACTGTGACTGGAAGGGGATTTGTAAGAAAAAGCACTGCCCCTGCTGTAGCTTTCATTATTACAGATACCAACAAAGAGCCTGCACCTTTTGATTGAAGTGGGCATGATGGAGACCAGATGATCGCTCACATATTACAGACCATTTTCTTGCAGTTTATAGACCTACTGGAGCATACAGACAGCAAAGCAGTACAAATGGGTTTTTCTGCATTATCTAGTTATCTTATGTTTCTTAACGATTATTCTACGATGAAAGAAGGAATTTCTTTAGAAAGAGATTCTAGCTATATTTATGGTTATTAATGACATAAATTTGTGTGTGTGTGTGTGTGTGTGTGTGTGTGTGTGTGTGTGTGTGTGTGTGTGTGTGTGTGTGTGTGTGTGAATTATTCAAATTTTTAATTAATGAAACTTTTCTTGTTTTTTTTTTTGAAAGGTATTTAACAAATAAAAAGTTAAATGAAAATAAATAAATTTAAGTTCAGCCTAGGTAGCATAGAGATTGTTCTGTGTGATGCTTGAGTCACCATTTATTCATCTTTGACACAACACATTTGAGATTCATCCCCAATTGCCACATATACTCACTAAGCACTTTATTGGGAGCACTATACTGTACTAATACTGGCTGGGGCCTCGCATTGCTCTCAATCAGCCTAATTTTTTTCAGATTCTGTTTTATGTTGACATGCTACATTCATGATACATGATACACTCAATTCCTGCAGATTTTACAGGTGCACTTTCATTCTGCAAATGACCTGTTCTTTCACATTTAGTCTGGCCATTCTCCAATGACCTCTCTCATCAACAAGCATTCCTACAGTATCTTAGAACTTCTGCTCACTGGATTTTTTTTCTGTATTGTATCACTCGGAGTAAATTGTTGTGTGTAAAAAACCAGGAGATCAGCAGTTATAGAAAAATATAAACCAGCCTGTCTGGCACCACCAATCATGGCACAGTCAAAATAACTGTGATCACATTTTCCCCCGTTCTGGTTGATGTGAACGTTATTCGAAGCCGCTGGCCCATATCTGTATTATTGTATGCAGTAAACTGCTGCTACAAGATTGGCTGATGAGATAATTGCATGAATAAGTAGGTGTACAGGTGATCCAATTAAGTTTTCAGTGAATGTATTTTTTCTGCTTGTTTGGAATTCTAAACCAAGCAAATAAAGTTTCATGGGTAACAGTTGCTCAACTTTTAGTCTGAGGAGATTCTACCACTACAACTTCCCTGGAGATGCCAACAGTACGCCCTTAACTTTAATCTGTGACCTAACGACTGTCTCTAAATCCCAAACATCAGATTTCTTCCCAAAGGCACATTTAGCCTCTGATGGCTGACATCCTCTGTAGTGAGCACTTCAGCACTTCTATCGTCAGGAGTGTTTAAGAAGTCTTTGCAAATGTTAATGAAGTAGGCTCAATGTAAGCTGCCTGATGAATTTTCTACAATCAAATATTTGAATAAGCTCACATTATTAATTAACTTTCTCATAACTGATTTTTTTTTAGATCAAATATTTGTAGTAGATTCTACAGCTGCTTGACTGTGTGAGGTGGCAAACTCAATGTAATGAATTAAATGTCTGTATATGAAACATAAAATCTGACAATTCAAATGATCTTTTTTTTGTTTGTACTTCATTGAATGAAATTTTCTAAATTTCTAAAAGAAAATTTCATTCCATTAAATAAGGCATAAAGCAAAAGTCATAAACTCCAGCCTGTGCTCTCAGAATATGGTCCGCTCTCAGACCTCAATACCTCCATAATTGCACCTGATAGAGCTACTGATTGAAAGTCTGCCTTCGCAAAATGCTCGAAAAAATTTGAGTTTTCATTATATTGGTCAAATAATGGGAATGTTTCCTTTCAGTAGACATTTATGGTCTAGACCAGGGGTTTCAAACTCAGGCCCGCGTGCCAAATTTGGCCCGTGGTGTAATTATATTTGGCCCGCGAGATCATATCAAATGTGCATTACAGCTGGCTAGCCGCATGCTCCGCTAATACTACAAATCCCAGAATGCCTTGCCACTGTATTGACGCGTAGTCACAAACAGCAAGCGCCCCTCATTCTCTGTTGACAGTCGTTAACAACCATGCTACAGTCACATCCACCCTCCACAAAAATGGAGAAACGAAAGATGGACAATAGGAGCTTTCAAGACAGGTGGGAGGCAGGTTATCTGTTCACGAATATAAAGGACAGACCTGTTTGTCTTGTATGTGGAGCTAATGTGTCTGTAACGAAAGAATATAACATAAGAAGACACTAGTCAAAAAGTTGGATTTTCATTGAATGAAATTATTATTTTTGGTTGTTTTGTTGTTGGTTTTGAAAAAGATCCACTTCAAAAAGGAACTTAAAATGATCCAGTGAGAGGCATCATTTATTTTATTTATTTAAATAAGAAATGAACACCACTGATGTGTCTTTTATTTAAAATTAAATTTCTTGTGTTTGTAATATCAAGCTCTGGTTGTTCCAAATCCTGTGTTCAAGCAAAACTAAAGTTTGTTTCAATATGAAAAAGGTTGAACTTTACATATCAGTTGCAGTTAATTTTTCAATAAATATTCAGTTTGGCCCGTGACTTTATCTCAGTTTTATACTGTATTTTGGCCCACTGTGAATTTGAGTTTGACACACCTGGTCTAGACTGATGTCTCCAAGCAAGTCATTCAGGCAAAAACAAACGTAAAAAAATATTTCTACAGGCTTGCAAAGTTAAATAAATAGGTCAGCATAATAAGATAAGGTCAGCAAATCTCAGAAAAAAAGTTAACTTAAGCAGAAGTATTAATGAGCTGAATACTGATTAGGTAAACCTGCCATTTGTTAAATAGATGTGAACAGGTGTTAAAAAGCACCTGCAGAGTGCCCTAGCAACATGTCATGCATTTTTGAAGCTAAATTATTCAAGTATGTAAAGGGTGGAAAGGTTACGCTGTTTATAGATAATTTGATTGTGAAACTTGGGATCCAGAAGCTGGCAGGAAGAGAACAATATTTTTTAATCCGTATTCATATCTGAAAATGACACGATATGGTCAAAAACTAAACTAGGGACAGAAAATGACATAAACAGGCCTCTGAGTGACATTACTTATCAGTATTGTTAACAAACCAGACTAATTATGTAGTTCAATGACACAGGGAAAAAAAATGAACAACAATCTAGATAAATTTTACTTTTAACTGATTGACTTTTAAATTGAAGTTGCACCTTTATCTGAACATACTATTTACAGCACTTTGTGTCAGTTGATCATTGGGAACTTTTTTAACACTAGCTTCCTAGTTTTTCTACAGCTGCTTTGCCCTGAACACACACTTTATTTTTAATGTTTGCACCTGGTACTGTGTAGTGTAGTGTACCTATTGTAAATATACTGTAAATATACCTATTACCTGTTACTCATCTGTTATCCCACAGTGTAAAATGTTACCTGTTAGTCAGTGCAAACATAACTAATACCTGTTACTGTCAGGGATCAGCTCGGACTTTTGGTGCTGTTGTTGATATTATTGTTGTCACGTATCTGCCCCGCCTTTATCTGCTCCTCCCTATCTCCACACCTGATCCTAATTGTGTCTCGTTGTCTTTTGTATAAATGTGAGCCGATGGCAGCGCGGATTTAATGGTTACGGGTAGTCGAGGTTAGGTTTCAACATTTGTATTATCGTAGTCCTCGTCATTTACTGTCTTTGTCTTTATCATTTATTAATCTAAATCCCTTGCTTACAACTTTATAAATACACGTTTCTAAAGAACAAATTCAAAATTAAAGCGTTCGAATGTGTTTATTCACAATGATTTCAGTACTAAATATAATCCTTAGATCAGTTCTTAAGCTTGTGCTATCACTAAATTATTGCTTTATAACGTCTTGCTTCAGCTTTTGCTAGTGTGTTATTGATCCTGTGTTGTTTACTAGTTTGACCTTGATTTATTTACTGATTATCATTTTAAGAATGCCAATCATTTTTCTGTTAATAAACGTTAAACCTGTAATTGTATTGTATCTGTCTGTCTGCCATTTATGACAGATGTCTTTGCCTCTATTTAGTACTCAGTGGGTTCAGCTGTCTCTGTCAAGCTCCCACTGCTCAAGGCCATAACATTAGCAACAAACTGCAAAAGCTTACCTCTTAGTGTGCTACAGAAGAAATCTTAAATATTTAGTTTCAACAACAGACACTTCCAGGTCAGGTACTTACTATCCCAGCACATCTTGACTCCTCATTGCTCAACAAGCACAACAGAGCAGAACAAATTTAAAAAACACAACAACAAACAAAAAACCAATCATTTAAAATGATTCATGTCCTTGTACTTCTCAGCAAAATACCAAGCAAAAGGAAACCAATTTTAGTTATTTACTTACACACTACTAGTCTTTCACTAGACTAGCTCATCATAAGAAGCAAATCAGAAGCACATCTCCCATCAGATCTGACCTCGCCATTAAACAGAGTAAGCCAATTCCTGATTCAAAGCCCATGCAAATTGGCAGAACCAGAATGTCCTAGGATGAACATCAATGAGGAATCTCAGATGAAGGGTTTCTGCCTCTACTGTTGCCCAGTGTTACCCAGTGTTCTTACTTGTCATATGTGCAAAGTATCAAACATGCTCAAATGCAGTGAGTATACAATTTGTTGTTCCCTTAAAGCCATTTCATTTTCCCACTCTACTACATGATTCACTGGGTTCTTTAGTCCACATCCAACCACCAACAACTTTAACACCAGGGAAATTGGCAAATTCATAGATAGTTGCACTTTTTAACATCTCCAAATACTACAAAAATCTAATTCTAGATTAAGCTCTTGACTGGAATGTTAGAAAGTGGCTCAACATACATTATATAGTTTCCCTTATGTCTTCTCACAAGTACACTTGATGTTGAGCTCATCTTTGTCTTTCTAACTACTGTACATTCCCCAAATGTATTTAGTGTTCTTGAACTACCGTGACATGATCATTCCTGAATGGTACTCTGAGTATCTGCAAGTCAAGGCCTGTGAAATACCCCCACATAGACCGTGTGACTATTCTCTTGACCTGTTGTTTTACCAATATTGACCAGATCATCATGTGGAGGATGTCTGACGTGTATTGAATACCAAGGTCTCAAACATACAGTATAATCATCAAGTATTGATATCCACTGCCATTTGAACCATCAGAATTAGGGTGCATGAAAAGTGGAAGAGGGGGGCACGGTGGCTTAGTGGTTAACACGCCTCACACCTCCAGGATCAGGGTTCAATTCCTGCCTCCGCCTTGTGTGTATGGAGTTTGCATGTTCTCCCCGTGCCTCGGGGGTTTCCTCCGGGTACTCCGGTTTCCTCCCCCGGTCCAAAGACATGCATGGTAGGTTCATTGGCATCTCTGGAAAATTGTCCCTAGTGTGTGATTGTGTGAGTGAATGAGAGAGTGTGTGTGTGTGTGTGTGTGTCCTGCGATGGGTTGGCACTCCGTCCAGGGTGTATCCTGCCTTGATGCCCAATGACGCCTGAGATCCTGGCTCCCCGTGACCCGAGGTAGTTCGGATAAGAAGATGAATGAATGAATGAAAAGTGGAAGACATTCATCACAACAACAAAGATTATTCATGTCCTCCTGTGTTTCAGGTTTTTGTTAATTTAATACTTTTGGAAGTGTTTGATATACTTGGAAATTCTTACCCAATTAAAAACACATTATCCATGTCGTGAACATCCTTCAGAGAATCCTGGAAAATAGTATTTTTGTCAAACCAGACAATGCAAATTCTGTTTGCTAAACGTAACATTCGTGGTGTGGCTCATAAACAAGGAGAGGACAGTAATGCATGATGGCATTACGTTGCAAGCAGTTAATCGCAAAGCAGGGTGTGAAATATTCAACAAACTCTACAGCTTTTGCAAATTTCTATAGGAGATTAATTACAAACAAAACACGTTCACCACAGTGGCCATACTGCAAAACCCAGATCCACAGCTGCCTTTCACAGTAGAGGTTAATACCTTAGAGGAAGAAGTGGGTGCCATCCTCTCTGAGTAATAGGGCTTAATAGGTCTGAGAAACATTTTGGATGTTGGTGTGAGAGAATACAAGCAAATTATGGACAAACAGAGTTTTTACTTTTTAAATCTTTAATTCTGTAAATATTATATTGCATAATGAATCAGTTTAACATGCATAGTGAATAAAACAGTCAATCTGTCTAAAGATGTCTGAAACCTTGCTAGCTAAGTGTACTTTTCTCACACAATGAATGTTAGCTTTTTGATTATTTGCATAATACATTCTTATCATTACTACTACTAAGTGACATGACATACAGCTAAGTATGGTGATCCATACTCAGAATTTGTTCTCTGCATTTAAACCATCCAAAGTGCACGCACACAGCAGTGAACCCACACACACCGTGAACACACACCCGGAGCAATGGGCAGCTATTTATGCTGCGTTGCCCGGGGAGCAGTGGGGGGTGGTGGTGGTGGTGGTGGTGGGGTCCTTGCTCAAGGGCACCTCAGTCGTGGCCAGCCCGAGACTCGAACCCCCAATCTTAGGGTTAGGAGTCAGGCTCTCTAACCATTAGGCCATGACTTCTCCCCATGACTACTACTACTAATAATAATAATAACCTTCCTAAGAATATATTCATGTTAAATGCTTAACAGTGTGGTTGATATAGAACACAAAATGGAAAATTCTAAGATTAAAAAAAGAAAATATGATTAAATAAAAAGAAATTAAAAACATAAGTGAATGCAGTACGTAAGCAATAATGATAATCATCTTGCTGCATTAGAGAGGGTTGGAGCATGAAAATGTTTGAAAATGAATAAATGACTTTTAAAGGTATGGGAAGTCACTAAATGAATTTAAGTGTCACTGTAATGTGATCTCTAGTACATGTGTCAAGATTCAGCCAGCAGCATTTTGAACATGATGTATATTAGTAATACAGCTCCTGGGTAGGCTACATAAGCATTGTAGTAATCTTGTCTGGATTATGTAGGCATCAAAAAGCATGCATAAATTAGTGGAACGCATACAGCGCTTGGGGTGATACATTAGGCTGGTATAACAGGCAGTGTGCAGTTTAAACACAATCAGTGAAACTTATTTCAATATGACTAGATTACTGACATAATTAATGGCTCTTGCAGACAAAGAGATTTGATCAACCTGTATACTGTGTATCCTTCTGTGTCTCATTATATATTTCATTTTTGTCTTTACTTTGAGGAAAGAACGGTGATTATTTTCTGCTGGGACATTTCACTGTAAGAAATCAAACACTTACACAAGAAAGGGTATTGCCTGAACTTACTCGTTATATTATTACATGTTGTTGAGTTTTAAATCTTGTGATGATTACCTACTGTTGTCAGGATCCAGTCCAGACTTTGGCCATGTGCGTTTGTTTATGTTCTGTGTTCAAGTCTCTGCCACACCCTTCCTCGCCGCCTCTGCACACCTGTTCCTTTTGTTTAATTGTCATGTGTATTTAGCCGTGCGGCGGTGCAGAATCCTTGTCATCTCGTGTAAATGCTTTGTTCATGTCTGTTATCGCCTGCGTCCTTGTTTTGTGTTTTTTTTAAGTTCATAAATCAGTTTATTTTAGCTATCCTGCAGGCCTATATTTTGCCCCATGAATATTTTTGTTTATTGTTTGCTTTGTGGCGGAGGATTTTTTCCCACCTTCCCCCATTCTGGTTTACGAGACATGGGTCTGGCCGCGGCGTGTCGGGGGTTGTGCTCGGCCTTTCAGCTCGGCTGTGGACGTCGCTCGGCCCTTCTGCTCGGCTGTGGACTTCGCTCGGCCATTCTGCTCGGCTGTGGATGTCGCTCGGCCCTCTCTGGCTGCGCCGTGTGCCTTGCTCCCCCCCTCCTGACTTGCCGTGTGCCTTGCTCCCCCACCTGCCTCGCCATGTGTCTCTCTCCCCCCTCCTGGATCTCGACAGGATCGCAGCCCCCTCGGATATGGTTTGATACGGGATTGGGGGGGTACTGTCATGATCCAGCCCAGACTATGGCCATGTGCGTTTGTTTATGTTCTGTGTCACGTGTCTGCCACGCCCTTGTCTCTTCCTCCCCGCCTCTGCACACCTGTTCCTTATGTTTAATTGTCATGTGTATTTAGCCGTGCTGCATTTCCTATGGCGACGCGGAATCCTTTTCGTCTCGTGTCAAGTCTTTTGTCATGTCTGGTATCGTCTGTGTCCTTGTTTTGTGTTTTTTTTAAGTTAATAAATCAGTTCATTATAGCTATCCTGCATTTGGGTCTGTTTTTATCCCTGCATCACTGACAACTGTATTTGTTTTGATCAGCATGGAAGCTGAACACGGTCAAAAGTGCTGCACGGCTATTGGCTGGCTATATCATTATTATTAATTGATAATTAGTAATAATTTTTTAATTCTTGATTATTGATTAATGATTATTTTCGGACCACTTCTGCTGATATGATCTGGAGGCAGGTCTATTGGTAGAAAAGGTGAATCAGTGAGACCAACAAAGGGAGTCTAACCTTGATATTATCCAGGGTCATCAGGTTTAACATTGCTGTACATTATAAAACTTTTTGTCTTAAACATTTTAGTGAACATCTAGTGAACTTTTGAACTTTTGAGCACCTGAAAACAGACACCACATCAGCAATATGGCCACAGGAAGCTACTTCCAGGTTGCAAAAATGATTTATAATCAATATTTTATTTGATGGAGCTGGGAGAAAGAAATATACAGCAACTCAGAGGAAACGAAAGAGCACAGATTATAGAATGAACAAGGAAGTCAAATCAGGACAAAGATGAAAACAATGAGAAGTGAAGACTGGATATATGAGAGGACGGAAGGAATTGAAAGGTGAAATGAGAAGCTGTTGACCTTTTATTGACCTTTGACTTGGGTAGCCAAGAAGGAAGAAGACCAGCTAATGATGTGTCAACCTTCATGATCCTGTTTGGACGGATACGCATAAGGAGCACAGACTATCACGCACACATGCACAATGCTGCTTGATTTCCCCTTGATTTTTGTCCGGTCTCTCTTGATTATTAAGAAGAATAAATGGACACACAACAAAAGAGTGAATTATGTTACCTAAAGTATTGTCTGTACAAGGGCATTTTGACTTTGAAAAACACTGAAACTAAATTTCCCATGAGAGTACACTCTTGAATAAATTGTGTCCAGAAACCTGTGAAATAAAAGTTATGGAGCCAATTTTTTTTCTCACATATAAAACATAAATCAAACAGTAATCAATTGATTTACAATTTGTTTTAATTTGTTATTCAACCCCAGGTGTGGTTGTCTGATGATATAATACAAATTATTATATATAAATATATACGATACAAATGTTTAAAGCATTTGATAAAAAAATGACCTTTAACATGATGCCATCACTGATATGGACAGACACAGAGGCCACACCCACTTTACTGGGACTGACATAAGCTTAGGGCATATATCTATATTCATGTATACATTTTACCCAATACATTCATCTTTGAATTGGTGCAGCTACAGTGTTCATACAGAGTCTGATGCATCAATTTGTTTAAGTAAATCTCAATACCTGTAACATATAAAGACATGGTGATATTTAAGTATTCAGGAATTAGAGAGCTTCGGAAGTAATCCTTTCAACTCTACATGCTCTTCAGAACTAATCCTGTCATCTTATTTCAATATCCCAAGTGTTCCAGTGACTGCCTCCACTCTCCTGCTGGCTAAACCATGGTGTTGAGTAGGAGATGGGCTGAAAGCCATTCCTCTCTCTGTAGTCACTCCTGACTAAAATAACTCATAATGCATGACTAAATGTGAACACAAGTCTGAACCGTCATGGCTCTTTGTGGATAATAGAAACATGAAAGTTAATGAATCCTTGGTTGGTATCCAGTAAGCAGTAAGAATGTAGGTATATGTGGGTTGAGTGCATAAAATAAAATAAAAAAAAAAATCAGCAGTACACAGAGCTGGACAAAGAGTACAAACAAACGAACAAATTATTTTATTTCTAGTTGTTTGTGGGTTAACTAGACTTACTTAAAAAAACAATGCAATCAAAAAAAGAAAATGAGAAAACTATTAATAGTGTATCATCCGTAATTTAAGAAAACAAAACAAAACAATACAAATGAACAACAATTTGCTAGCCAAGTTAATTAGCTTTTACAGTATTACAATTTATCTTTGAAACAAAATGTTGTGCCTTCATGTCCATAGTGCAACACATAAAATTATATATATATATATATATATATATATATATATATATATATATATATATATATATATATGATTCTTTTAATTGTGATTATTTTGGCTCACAAAACCCACCAATTCACTATGGTGAATGTCAAACATGTCAAATATGGTGACATGCCAATCAGCTAATCAACTCAAAACACTTGCAAAGGTTTCCTGAGTCATCAAATGGTCTCTCAATTTGGTTCACTAGGCTACACAATCATGAGGAAGACTGCTGATCTGACAGTTGTCTGGCCAGCAAACTCACCAAACCTGAACCCCATAGACAATCTATGGTGTATTGTCAAGGGGAAAAACAGAAAAAGGGACCAAACAATGCACATGAGCTGAAGGCCACTGTTAAAGAAACCTATGCTTCCATACCACCTCAGCAGCGCCACAGACTGATCATCTCCATGGCGTTCTGAATTGATGCAGTAATTAAAGCAAAAGGAGCCCCAAGTATTGAGTACATATACAGTAAATGAACATACTTTCCAAAAGGCCAACAATTCACTAAAAATGTTTTTTATTGGTTTTATGAAGTATTACATTTTTTTGATGTAAGCCAAATGTGAGACAAAATCATCACAATTAAAAGAACCAAAAACTTAAACTACTTCTGTCTGTGTGTATTGAATTTATATAATACACAAGCTTCACTATTTGAGTTGAATTACTGAAAAAAAAAAACTTTTCCATGCCATTCTAATTTATTGAGATGCACCTGTATATTGTGGATTCAAAAAGTATTTAGACCCTCTTTAATTTTTTTAATTTTATATGTTGCAGCCTGATACTACTATCATTCAGATTAATTTATATATACAATTGTACTGTAATATACAAGCTGATCTAGCAAGGATAAATCAAATAATCATATTCATAGTCTGTAGCTGTCAGGACTCAGCCCGGACTTTTGGCCATGTGCATTTGTTTACGTTCCTCGTCACGTGTCTGCCCCGCCTTCGTCTGCTCCTCCCTGTCTCCACACCTGTTCCTAATCGTGTCTCACTGTCTGTTGTATTTAACTGTGCCGCGTTGCCTTGTGCACTGACTGTTGTCTTGTCCTGTTTCTAGTCCGTGGCATGTTTTGTGTACTTCTGTTATTAAACCCCGTTTATTTGTCTATCCTGCATTTGGGAGCATTTTTTTTCTTTTATTGGATTTTTTTTCTCTTCCCCTGGACTTCGCGGTTTTGGTGACATCGGTCCGCATTTTTCCGGTGAGGGAAGCTGCTCCGCTTCCGGTTTCTCCGCTTTCGGTTTTTGTTGTTGTTTTTCTGTTCTGTGGAGGATCCCCCCAAACCCCCCCCCCCCATCCTTTTTTCTGGACTCCGGTAGGGGGGTTGTGCGCGGCCCTTCAGCTCGGCTGTGGACGTCGCGTGGCCCTTCAGCTTGGCTGTGGACGTCGCGTGGCCCTTCAGCTTGGCTGTGGACGTCGTGTGCCTTGCTCCCCCCGCCTGACTCGCCGTGTACTTTGCTCCCCCCACCCGGACCCCCCGGACCGCCTTCGTCTGCTCCTCCCTGTCTCCACATCTGTTCCTAATCGTGTCTCATTGTCTGTTGTATTCAACTGTGCCGCGTTGCCTTGTGCAGCGTGGAATCTACTGTTGTCTTGTCCTGTTTCTAGTCCATGCCATGTTTTGTGTACTTGTACTTTGTGTACAACTGTAAAAAGTGCTATACAAATAAACTTGGATTGAATTGAACCAAAACAACAACAAAAAACTTCACACTGACAATGAAACAGAAAGGATTAAATTCACCAACCAATCAGGAACTAATTCTAAACTTGTGGCAACAATCAAGACCAATCATATGTTAAAACACAACTTATAAAAGAATGAAAATGGCAGCAATGGTAAAGCAGTACACAGAAACTGAAATAAAAATATTAACAGCATATGTCATGCTGTGGAGTGTGTCACATGCAGAGAAGGGGAATACATGACATCAAAATGAAGGATTTCTCATTTCTGGTGGTGAGACACTTCATCAAAGGTGGGCATCATTATCAGCCAATTATTCATTCAAACAATGGGTGGCATAGTGGTGCAGTGGGTAGCACTGCCAGTGGTGGACAGTAATGAAGTACTAAAATTGAATTTATTACTGTAATTGAGTACTTTTTTAAGTATAGTATATTTTATTATAGTATTTCCATTTTATAAGATTTTATACCTTTATTTCAGTACATTTCAAAATGAAAATATCTTTAATGTGTCATTCCCTGACCCTTTCCAGCATGTCAATTGATAATAACCATTCTGAAGAAAAACAGACAGGATTAAATATATGAAAACGACAAGATACTCAGCGTATAAACAGAGTTTCACACAACTTCTTCATGCTGGCATGGGTTTCCATTGGGTTCCCAACTAAAGCCTGGATGGATGAATGGATGGATGGATGGATGGATGGATGGATAGATAGATAGATAGATAGATAGAACTGTGATAAGGTCTACATCCTGAAGGACAGATTTCATGAATGTGATTCCTGTATGAGCCTACTGTAGTTGCAATGCTACAACATTTATAGAATATAAAGGAAATAATGAAGAATTCATTCTGATCTGGGATGAGCTTCATGTTGAACAAGCTAATCTTGCAGATGTTAATTATGTTTCCAGGTAAGGATTTCAGACACATCTGAAATTGTTTCCATTTTTTCAAATGAAAAATATCTTTAAATAAAAGAGTTCGTCAAAAGAATGAACATAGTGGTTGCATAAAAGAAAAGAAAAAAATTCAGCACCTGGTACAAATTGTAATGAGTTGTGCAGAAGTGAAAAACAGAGTAAAAGTTAGTTTTAAATGTAGTAGAAGGCTAGAACCTACTGGCAAATGGATTCAAACACATGCAGTGTGCGTCAGCTATGCAGAGAAGTGGCACTATAAATAAAAGTGTTGTATGAATTTCAGCCTGGTTTGACATAAAGTAGAAATACTATCTGATTTTGTAGGTATATAAGGTCAAGCTACTGGGGCAAATCATTGATAACTAACAAAGAAAACAAATAGTGCACCTCCTAAATTAGTCACATTATGAATCTGTGTATTTGTCCTGTTAGCATCGTACTAGCACACTTCAAGCATGTACTTGAAAACCTTGTACAATGTAAAAACCTTCTGCCAGCATTACATCTTTATTGTGTCTTACAGGATCCTTGTAAAACTTTTTAGCACGCTGTCTTAAAAAAACAACAACAACCAAAACAACAACAACAGAAAACTGCTCTTCCTTTTTCATAATAATTTTTCCTAATTCCTAATTCATATTACATCCTCCCCTTTTAAGAGCCCAAAGTAAACACACAATCAGCTGCTCAGCTGTGCCATGACCAGGAACATGTTATTACTTTCATTATTTTAATAAAGCAGATAAAAGAGACTATCATATTGACATTTGGAATCTGTTGCTGCATAAAGCTTAATATGAAGTCGAAAAGGCCAGCCATCATTAGGTTAGAAATTCAAAACAAACCCATCTGACAGACAGCAAAATCTGGTCAAATCAACTAGCTGGTATGTTATTAAAATATGCCCTGGTGAGCTCAGAAACACACAAAAAAAGACATTGAAATTGCCACAAAATGCAATTAGTTAACAGTGGAACTGGTTTTCTTGTATTTATTAATTATGCATATATGTGTATATATACATTGGATAGATCTTCAGAACTTGTCAATGACAAATAAAGACAATTGGACCTGAATCCAAAGGGACCTGAAACTGTGCATGTATTTTACTTACTAAAGGCAAAAAATATCAACAGGGAAGAAAACTGGCATCTCTGGAAGTTCCAGACTTCAACAATTTTAGCCCTTTCTGAATGGGATTAAATTAACAAGGGGTCTTGGGATAATTTCTTATTTTACATGTCCTCTTTGGTGCACTAATTTCAGTTCAGATCAGCCATTTTTCTAAGGCCTGCTCGGACAACAAATTACTATTTGAATAACATAATCACAAATTCAGTGCTCATCATATAATTTTAGTCCTGTCTACTGTAAGTGCACATGTACTTGATTGCCTATATAGTTGTCTCCTTGCATTGGACAAAGATGGTCTGACTTTCAGTGAAAAAACCCATAATATTAAACACTTCCTGAGTCACAAATAAAAAAAAAATAGAGGCTTCTTATATAATTTATGAATGCTGTTTTAACATATGCAACTTGTTGTTGGAACATTTCATCCAAAACTGAAATAAAAGCCAATGCCTCTTGTTTAGTCCAGTAAAAAGTATGGAATTGTTATATGATTGTATTCTTGCTTGCATCTGATATATATCCATGCATACACACTGTCCAAATTGATAAAAGGCATATATGATGGACAGGAAGCTTGGTATTTACTCCATTTAAAGGTCCCTAAGTGCAGAAGAGACATAAACTCCATTTTTGCTGGAGGTTAGGCCATAGTAGTCAGGAAGTCTGTCTCTTTCATACAGTCACTCTTACCTTGCCCAAGATATGCAAAGTATTCCCTCATACTGTGTAATCCCCAAGAAAACACAGACAACATTACTATAATGAAGCAAGCAGCAAGGTTTCAAAGAGAGATCATTTTTGTTTAAAATGCTATAAAGAGACAATGGTATTTGGACCACTGTTTGTATTGACATCTAGTGCAATGAACAGATTTGCATGTTAATGGATAAAAACAAAGCACATGTTTTTCCTCTGGATTTAAAATTCTACCTTGATGCTTTCTTTAAGGACATCTACTGCCCCACCTGTTTGTTCAGTCAGAGAGATTCATTTTACCACATAGTCTTGATGCATGTCTTTTACTTTAAGGTGGTGTTTTCAGCTCTGCTACTGGTTTAAATGGAACATGTTACACAGTAATGTTTTATAAATGGCTTCAGGTAGATCAGGACTGGTCCATATTTGGTTTTGATAGGTGAGCATAATAGGTTTATGTCTACGTTGGCAGATAAATGGTAATGGTTGACAATTGGAAGATAAAACAAACCATGCAGCAGAATTGTGTAGAAATTGAAAAGTTTTTGTGGCATGCAGGAAGTATTGCTGGAAGGGAGTCTCAGTTTATAGGATGACTGATAACGGTCTGTAGATGGCTTGTTGTCTATTTGTAGTCCACTCCAAAAAGTGTTAGCAAATATTTTTTTGTAGTATGTGTGTTATGCAATTATTTCAATATTGCTTTCTACTTTCCATGTTATAAGATTATTATTAATTATTCTTTGTAAATCACCTGACACTTAGTCAGGTATTCACAGTGTGGATTATTTATTTATTTACTACTTTTTTAGCTTCTTTGTAATTTTATCCCAAAGGACAACCAACTGGGAAAAGAAATCAATAGGTTTCTTCCGCTGGACAACCAAAGATGTCAATAAGCTGTAAAAAGCCTGCCGCTTTAGCTGCTGTCACAAATCAAGGGGAAGATGCCCAGTTCCTTGCACAGTGACCCTTGTGACCGGCTTAAATTTAACTCCAAAAGGTACCTGACATTTCTTTGACATTTGATAGTCTCTGTGTCTGTCACTATTCTGCTACTGTTTGCAATAAAAAGTGCAACACATGAGATATAAAGATTGATGCAGGCAACTGCCTGTGTATATGGTGTCACCTAAACAGGATTTCATTAGACAGCGAGAGTCAGTTTCATAAATATTTAGACATCAACAAATATATACTTGTAGCTGTTTCCCACAGTATACATTATGTAAAATTAAATAATGTATATGGAAGGACATGCTGTACTTTCAGCTTTAATTTGGGAGTATTTGTCAGGACTCTGCCTGGACTTTGGCCATGTGCCTTTTGTTTATGTTTCATGTTCACGTGTCTGCCCTGCCCTTGTCTTTTCTGCCCCGCCTCTGCACACCTGTCCCTTGTGTATAATGATTATTTGTATTATTTAATTGAGCCGCGTTGCTTAGTGCAGCGTGGAATCCTATTGTCTCCTGTCGTCGTCATGTCTGTGTCCTGTTTCGTGTTTCTTTAATTTATTAAATCCCCGTTTTTGTTAAGCTGTCCTGCGTTTGGGTCCGCTTTTATCCCGCGTTCCCTGACAGTATTTACATCAACATAGGATTAAAGCTGTAAGGATTTCAGCACATTACATATATGTTGACCACCCCCTTTAAGGGAACAAAAGTATAATGTATTTGGACAACGGACAGACATTAAGTTGACAAATTATGTTGACTTTTTTTTTTTTCAGTCAATGTTTGCATGAATTCTGGAACTCATAGACATTAAAGATGCCAGACTTTTTTCCCTGGTGATGAGGTATACAGTGATCCCTCTTGCAGCTCTCAGAACGGCAGTGTATACCATTGTTAAAATGTTTAGTAGCCATTGAATATCTAAGACACATTGCGTCTTAAAATCCATTAGTACACATAGAAGGAAAACACTATTAGGACCTACAGAATTTAAAGTATCACTTCAACCACTGCACCTACTGCATTTGGATCAGCAATGAGAACAACCCATTCTGAAATTCAGCTTACTTCCTTACATTCTAGATTACTCATCTATATTTATATTATATATTATCTAGCTCATGGTAAACTAATATAAATAATGGGTTATATTGCATAAGACACAGAACCAGACTTAGATTAACACAAGCCATGCTACTAATCAAAAGTGTAGATATACTAGACTCAATACACACACATATACACACACACACACACATACAGTACACACACACACACACACACACACACACACACACACACACATATATATATATATATATATATATATATATATATATATATATATATATATATATATATATATATATATATATATTATTGTAACATTATTTCAGAATCAAAATATAGGACCTTCAATTTGTATCTTAGAGGAAGCCATGATTTGACATCATAGGATCTGTGTTACTCAGAGTATTCAAACTTCGTCAGGAATACTGCTAGGAATTGAAATTTAGACATAAAATAGTTGGGATTTGTTGAGAAATCTTCTTGTTCATTGGAAATGTACAAAAATTCCACTGGATAATTCAAACTAAAATAGTATAAAATAATAAAAAAAAATAACCAAACTTTTGAAAAGTGCATCCAAACACTTGATTGCTGGTTATGAAAGCTGCATTTGTTCATGTTTTCAAACTAGTGAATGAATTAAAGTGTGATAATGAGTTATTTCCATTCAGTACATAATACAATGGTTCAAAGTAACCTTTAGCTTGCCAACATATACAACAAATATAGATTCTTCATATTTAAACAGATAGACCTGAGGAACAGGAATAACAGGAGAACAGGAATATAGTAGGTATGTCATTTGAGACACAGCTACTGAGTCACAAACGAAATAAACAAAACCAGGAATGTATTCGAAGCCCACTTCCACGCACAACATTGAAAAGACAGCTAGGAGCCATAGTGCTGTGAAGCTTCTTTTGAACAAGCAGGACCCGGAGTAACAATAAATATCTGCTTGGACCACACCATCTGGAGACTCTGTAAATCTATCTGTGCCTAGAGTAACAATAACACCAAATGCATTCACATCAGGCTTGGGGCAGTGATGGCTGGTGAGCTTTCGGACAAAAAGTAATAAACTGTAAAATTGATTTAAATAATTGGTTAAATCATCAACATCATTGTTTCCAACTGAGACAATCATTACATTTTTACCTATGGCAGAGAATATTTATTTGTCCAATTTGGATGAATTTGTGCACATGGAAGCCTTCAATTCTTGATTTTGGCTGATTTGATGTGTCCCTTTGTTGTCTTGATGTATTGTGCATTCTGAAATGCTTTTCTGCTCACCTTGGTTGTAAAGAGTGCTTACTTGATTTACTCTAGATTCCCTGGCAGCTCAGACCACTCTGGTTATTCTCCTCTGATCTCTCTCATCAAGGCATGTCAGCCTGCAGACCCTCCAGTCACAATGTTTTCTAGAGAATGTTGTTTACTCAAACCAGCCCATCTGGCATCAGCAACCATGACATGGTTAAAGATTCATGAAGCTCCCGACCTGTGTCTGCTGCATATGATTTTTTGCATTTTATGCTGTCGCCACAGGATTGGCCGATTGGAGCAAAGTGCACTTCTTAATCAACATTTTATTATAGATACATAGTGCAGGCTGATTTATTTTATTAATTATTGCAAACTGTATTTCTAATGCTATTAAAAATGGCAAATATTAGTTTATTAACCCATCAAAATAGTAATAAACTGCACAATCAATAGCAATATGGTCAGCAGGAAAAAAGTAAGAAAGCAAAACATTTCTTTTAGGATAAAAATAGAATTTATACAGCATATTATTTATAAACTTCTAAACACAGTTTATGAATCCATCTCAGTCAGTTAATAGTTTATATCTAAGAAACGTTTGTCTACTATACAATTCTCATTTAATTGGAATGATTTTGTATGGGGAAACAAATCAGAAACACAAGTTATAAAAACTGCCAAATAATTGGCTAATAATCTTAAGGACCCTTTAAAGACGCCTTATTTAATTTCTCTGATAGCTGGCTGTTTATTTGCACTGGTTGCATTTGCTGATTACCAAGTAATAGACATAATTACTCAAGTTTATGCTTGCCAATTGTTACAATCAATTTAATGCTCTTCATAAGTCTGGTTTTTATCGTATGTGAACCCAACTGTAATTCACTGAAGCTCATTTTTATTCTCTGCAAGCCTTCCATGTGTTGAGGCTGTCAGTCTTGTCTATATCCATGGCACACTCATTTATAAGTCTTAACTGGCTCTGCTTCATTCAATGCTGTTCGTCTACTAGCACTCATTGTCAGCGAAGTACACAGAAAGTTTAATTTTCCAATGGAATTCTGGGAGAGGAGCCACTGTTCGCTGATCCTATTATTATCGTTTTAATCAAAACAGACTCCAAACTGTGTTTGTCCATTGTTTTTCTGGAAGCGTTTTGATTTCCCTGGGGTGTAGTGATTTGATTATTTTTGTACACCAAATCAGCAACCTGACAGGTTTCTTAATACTACTCTATAATTTGAAAACACTGAAATGCAAACAAGTAGGAGGTAGATAAATTTTCATTAAAGGGTTTCGCTGTTAAATCGTGCTGTCTGATGATGTTGGTCTCACTGCAGGTGAAAAGCTTTCAGCATAATAACAAATTAAACAAATACAACATAAAATTTTTTGTACCATGAGCCCCTGTTTGGTCTCCTAGCACTGGTGTGTGGGAACCAAAACTGAAAAAATAATCCATTGGCCTGGAATATTTCATGTAAAAACTAAGGACATGTGGTGTGGTCATTCAAAGTGAATGCTTGTTGGTTGAATTTTGGAATCCACATCAGATAATTGCTGTTAAATCATAAGGCAAATAATTTTAGACTTTTGTAGAATGTAGCAAATCAAAACCCACCAAAGACTATTCAAAAAATTAACCCAACCTTTAAGTTATTTTGAACGTTCATATGAAATACAGTTGTAGGTTTAATGGAAACAAAAACGTTGGATTTTTTTATTCTATCATTGTGTTTTTTAGTAATAAAATGCCTTTGAAAATAAATTAAAAGTCAGTAGACTATTTTTTTAACAAAGGGGTAACACATTTTTTTGTACCATGTTTGGAGTGAAGAGAAAGCATGAATCCAGTAGAGTGATACAGACTGGAAATACTTAAAACAAGATCGAATGTAGTTTGTCTTTAAGTATTAAGGTGTTAGTGTGTAATAGTTTACTTCACCTCATTGCTTTATGCCACTGATGAGACCTTGAGGTAGAATCCATCGCTAAACCCCAGTTTCATTACTAAGCTACTTGTAGTTATATTTTAGCCTTATCATCTTATGGCAGCTATCATTGTAAATAACCCATTATTGACAATATAGCTTCATATGCCATTACTTTGTTGCAAAGAAGACAAGGAAATTCAGTTATGGCTTCCATTCCATATGTGCCTTTCACATCTGGTGGTCTCAGGCTGACCCGTATTTTGATGCCACTGTATTATTTATTGTTGTCCTTTCTTGAAGATTTCCACCAAGTTTCCAGATACTACAGCCAGCTGAAGCTCCACTTCACAGTCTCTAATTCATTCATTCATTCATTCATTTTCTATCGCTTATCCAAACTACCTCGGGTCACGGGGAGCCTGTGCCTATCTTAGGCGTCATCGGGCATCAAGGCAGGATACACCCTGGACGGAGTGCCAACCCATCGCAGGGCACACACACACACTCATACACTAGGGACAATTTTTCCAGAGATGCCAATCAACCTACCATGCATGTCTTTGGACCGGGGAGGAAACCGGAGTACCCAGAGGAAACCCCTGAGGCACGGGGAGAACATGCAAACTCCACACACACAGGGTGGAGGCGGGAATCGAACCCCGACCCTGGAGGTGTGAGGCGAACGTGCTAACCACTAAGCCACCGTGCCCCCCAGTCTCTAATTAATAAAGAATAATCCCAATGGCCCGTGGACCAAAATTGAGAGTTTATTTATTTATGCTTATCTATTTTTTTCTGAATTAGATTTTACCCCAAGATGTACAATCCATCAGAAAGCCAGAGCCCAGGTCCTGCAAAGACACCCCGACCGATGTGATTGTGCTGAAGTCTGCCGAACAAAATTGAGAGCTTTCATTAGTCTCTGCTGACATTGTATTCCATCTCAAAAAGAAACGTTGGCGTTTTTTTTTTGACAAGCATGGGTAATTTAACATATAACATCTTCTCTGCTTTGTATTCCTGTTAGAGAATAAGGCCAATCAAGTAATGACTGATGGTGAGTGACTTGGCAGAAGGCAACAATCCATCAGCAGGTTAATCTAGAACATCAGTTGCAGTGAAACATGAGCTATATTAAATAAAGTTCCTAACACTCATATGTGAGTGCCTTGACTCTTCACATTCTTCCACTACGTTCACATAAGTAAAAGGGGGACCTTAGTTTTTTATGAACATGTGTATTATAGAGCTGTAATTTCAGAGAAAATGTCGCAATTGACATTTGAATTGGGAATTTATCAGTTACATGCAGATTAGGTATGATGTGCTAAAGTGCAAACGATTGGCTTGAGTGATTCCTCAGACTAAGCCTTTGGATTGTGTTATTCCTCACTCATAACTACCTTCAGTGAGTTCCAATTTACTGTTTTGGGTAGAAAAATGGAAGAAAAACTTTCATAAAATCCTTTCATATACAACCTTTCATCAAATATGTATAGAGACTGTACTAAATGAAAAAAATTGTGGAAGTAAGTAGTAAAGTTCTTTGGTGCCTCTGATGTGTGTGCAGAGGTATAGTAGTGTTGTGCTTTGCTAATCTGACAAAGAAGCTAATATGAAGCCTATCATGTACCCTGTAAATCAAACTTTTTAAGTGGTGTGCTTTAATTATATAGTGGTCTGTAGACAAGCCATTTTGCCTGCTATACTTTCCAGCCAGATTTTTTATTAATGTGGTGACATTTGTTTTTCTAAAAACTTCCCTTTCGAACACCTATATCACAACTCAGATTAGTCATTAGTCAATTTTATCTGATCAGACATATTGTATAAATAGTAAGTGGTTAGCATATTAGTACAAAATAGCTAATGAATTACATTCATTCATTCATTTTCTACCGCTTTATCCGAACTACCTCGGGTCACGGGGAGCCTGTGCCTATCTCAGGCGTCATCGGGCATCAAGGCAGGATACACCCTGGACGGAGTGCCAACCCATCGCAGGGCACACACACACTCTCATTCACTCACGCAATCACACACTAGGGACAATTTTCCAGAGATGCCAATCAACCTACCATGCATGTCTTTGGACCGGGTAAAGGAAACCGGAGTACCCGGAGGAAACCCCCGAGGCACGGGGAGAACATACAAACTCCACACACACAAGGTGGAGGCGGGAATCGAACCCCGACCCTGGAGGTGTGAGGCAAACGTGCTAACCACTAAGCCACCGTGCCCCCCTAATGAATTACAATTTGCCTCTATTTTGAAGGCCTTAAGGCTCAAGCACTAGTTTATGATATAAACACTGGCACCCCTGAAAGACTTGGGCTCTGTGACAAAGATTGGGTATGAGCATAGCAATGCTGCCATGCTCTCTTTGGTACACATCCAACTCTTCTTCTCAAATTAAAGAGTGCAAAGCTCGGTGAGTGAACACTTCATTAATCAGTGCTAATGTCTACCGTATTTACTGCAATGGTGCACTCTCAGGTAGGGTTTTAGATATAAAGTCATTTACATTCAGTAAGAAGGTGACATATGAATATTAATTTGTGCTCCCAGACGGTTTTTTGAAGCTTACACAGCACCATTTGGGCTCAGTGCAGGGCTGCAGGGAGCAAAGCCTTGATGTCATCTCATGCTGAGATCCTTGACAACCGTAGCTGTTTTCAAATCTCCACTGACCTCTAATGACGTGGTGCCTTTTTTTCAGCTCTCAGTTACACCCTGGGACTAAAACAGTGGCTTCTAAAGAGGACATTTATTATGTAATTGTTCTCAGCTTAAGTTGTGTTTAATATTAATTCCCACTACTTAAAAGATCCAATCACGTGATGAGTGATTATATGTATTCTAAAGGTCTGAACTTGTGAAACTATGGCATTGGGACCATTAAAAATGGGATTTTTTTTATTATACGTTTTGCTATTTTAACAATTTGTCAGTCTAAGATCTTTACATCCCTGTTTATTTAGATTTACATGAGCAGTTCACAAAATTCATATCACTAGCTTCTAAGTTACTGAGACTATATTTATCTGCCATCCCATAAAAAATGCTTGATTGGGATCAAATCTGTTAACAGAAAAGCACAATTACTTTGAGCTTTTTGATGCACACCACCTGTGGTCATGCTAATTGAGCTTTTTCAAGTCCAGAAATTCCTCTGCATCACATTTATTAGCATTTTCTGTTCTAACACATTCATAAAAACCTCATGCTTGTTGATGAGCTGATGGGTTGAATTAGGTATGCTAGGGCAACAGTGCCCTAATCCTAGCAAAATATCTGGGACACTGGGACTTTGTATAGAAGTATTTAAGTCGAAGATTATGCTGTTGTCATAGTTTCACAGAATATGTTGTAACACGTGTTTCTTTGGTGTCTCCAACCAGCCATGGATGCAGTGGAGTTTATTCCAATAATGACTGACCACACCAGATATCTAAATTCAAGAAGGATCAATGACAGTACAGTCAAATAAAGATAATCCTGAACTCTCTGAAAAAAAAAAAATTAGCAGGAGGGCTACAACTGGTGCATCTGCTAAACCTACAGTAGTCGGCTAAACACAGACAGTATGGTGACAGTGGGGCTTAAGGGTTAAGGGTTAAATAGTTTTGCCAAATATCGCGCAGAACTACAATTCACGTAAGCCACTGCATCTCACCTGATGACGACACTCATGTCACGTGATTGTCTTTAATGAGCATTTAGTATTTAAGTCACATTTGTCTAGCATTTGTTGTATCACTGTCTAGTTTATGGTTGTGTGTTTGTTTATGTTACTTAGCCTTAGTCATTGTTCATGTGCGTATGACTTTTTATAAAATACGCTGCACTTTGCATGAGTCACCAACAGTTTTGTTTTTGCCCTGATTTATTATGATCCCAAACCGAGTACTAGTTTGCGAGTACTTAAAGTGCATGAGGAACTTGTTGTGAATATCTAATGATAAAACATTGGCAGGCATCATTAATAGTTCTTATCTGCCAAATAGAATGACTCACCATAGCTTAAAAACAAATGCTAACCCAGGACTATCCATTTCCCTACATGTGCTGCCTTCCCACTGTATGATTCTACCCATGGACGTAGGAGGAGTTTCTCGCAAGGATATTGAGTTATAGTAAAATACTACTCTACTACAAAATTCTACAAATTGCTTTAAATGAAACCTTTACTTGATAAAAAACCTGTGACTTAAACAGTTTAAATTATTGAAAAAACAAAAACTGTATGCATTTTGTTCTGGTGCAGAAGCAATTTCAGCGATTAATCAGGATGTATGATTGTGTTGAATCAGTTGATGGCCTTCACTATTTTTAGCTCCACTTATATGTCCCAGTTCAGCTCAAGTAGTGCCTCAAATAATTGCAAGACAGCTAAGCAAAGCCGATTTTAGACAATGCAATTAAAGTAATATTTTGCGAAGAAAATTATTATTACTTGAATTACAATATATCCAATACTTACACATATTTAACACTACAGGCAGTTGCTACTGAAGTGACTTAAATTTAATAAAACATTTTCAATAAAGTTAATTAACAAAATTCATACTTTAAAATGTCACAAATATTTAAGTACAAAATTCATGTTCCTTGCACTGACTTGCATTTAATGGTACAGTTTCACAAAGAAATTACGCAAAGAAAAATAGACCAAAACTTTTTATTTAATTTTGGTTCCTCTTCATCTTTTACAGTCATTCTTGCAAATCCACAATCATAAATCTTGTGCTTTATTTTCATACCCAGTAATTAATGTTCGAATCACTTGATCACTTTATATGTCGTATAGCTTTGTATGTGTATGTGAAATGGAGAACGGGGAACAATTATCATTATGGATACTTGGTTCGAGTTTTTACTCTAGCGTTTAATCTTGGAAGCTATTCATTTATCTTTTTAGCCATGCATTTATTAAACATAATACCAGAGCCCTGGTGAATGCTTGAATGCTTTTTATTAGCCAGAATGTGTTGATTAATTTTCTATAACAGCAGCTCTGACAATAGTTATGGCTCCAAGGTTTTTAATAGCTGACAGCAGCAATTAAGGGGGCCAAGCATTTTTATAGCCACAACTAAGCAATAGAGGAAGGAAGGTCAATGAGGAAAACTTAGTTTAAGTCTTTAGCTCTTAAAATGTTGTTTTATGTAGCACCAAAGTCCTGGAGAAATGTACTGCATCAGCTGTATATAGTTGAAATGACAATAAAGCTTCATGATTGATTTGATTTGACTTAAATATATGAGGTTTTTTCTCTTGCCCATAGAAGGAATTTAGACAAAATGGCTTGGAGGCCTTTAGGATATGGTCAATTATTTGTCTTCAAAGTTTGAACAGAATACATTATACTTTATGTCCTCACACCCTGTTTGAGTGCTATGGACAAACCATCCCATACAGTATATCAAAAATCAAAGAAAGATTTTGTCAGGATAGACGCATAATGCTGTGATTTAAATTTGAAGGTGATGGAACAATTTGTAGGTTTGTAGAGAAGAGAACACAACTGTTAAGAAAAAAAAAATCAAAATAACAGAAAAATCAAGGGAAGCACATTTCTATGACATTCAGTTGGGTGGTTATTTTGTAAACGTTACTGGTGTTGCTAATGGGGTTGAGTGTTGTACTGTACTCCAACATTGATGTGAAGGTTTCTGAGTCTGTCCTTTATCGTTGTGCAAAATTTTATAAAAAGTAATCTTAAATAATTAAGAGTGTTGTGGGATGAGACAAAATTTTATTCATCAAGATGATTTATATACAGGATACGGCAGTGTTAAAAGTCATATTAAGTGTTATGTAGCCTCACAAGCTTTAACCTCCAGCAGTGAGGTATATTGTATAGGATTTAATCAGTGCTTATGAATGTAATATAATTGACCAGTGTAGGCAGCTTTTGAAAGGTATTGCAAAAAAAGAACAGCAGCCAGAATTCAGGTAAACGGGAGATCTATGTGATTGTCATGCACATAATTTGGGCCCTTTGAGAACATGCTGTTCAAATGCCCGATCTGAAAATACAAAGAGATTGCATAGAAGAAGCAATTTTGTTGTTTGGCATCTGGTGCGAAAGGGATAACAACTCTCCCACTGGGTGTAGGGCACAGGATATGCTGTGAATGACTTCTCATTGCAATGCATCATTAAACTTTTGCCCTTTTTAGGAAGAACATTCAAAATAGCATCAGTGGATTTCCTTTTTCAGAGGCTTCAGAGTGAGAATGATAAACAAGGTACACACTCTAGTCAATGTTAATGAGACGCAGCCAACCCAGTGATAACACCAGTAAAACTAAAAGAGGTCACACACTCCAATATTTCTTAAATCTCCACTTAGAGCATTGCCTCTAGGATGACAGGAAATTTCTTTCAAGGTAGGGTCAAAGCATCTGAAACTGTGTAATAACTCCTATTCATCCTGTGTGGGGAAATAGTTTTAAATGCCCCTGTCACCTACACTGGGGAAATATTCTACACCTATACAGATTTGAGGTTTTAGGTCACTTAGAAGTCATACATGATCAAAGTGATTCTAAAGAGAGTAGACTGAGGACTGCACTTTGATATGATTTTGACCATGGAAAATGAATTGTGGAGTACATTTAAGCAATATTGAATGAGCAAGAGTTTTGGACATCGTCTGCTAGCTTACTAGTTAGCTAACAATAATTTGTACATTCCTGTTAAAAGTGCTTCTGGTAAAATTGCTGTCCCTTTTTTTCTTTTCAGCTAACATAATTTCATATTTTAAGTAATTTAAGCCTACAGGGTACTATTAGGATTTAAAACTATTGTATGTTTCATTCATTCATTCATTCATTCATCTTCTACCGCTTATCCGAACTACCTCGGGTCACGGGGAGCCTGTGCCTATCTCAGGCGTCATCGGGCATCAAGGCAGGATACACCCTGGATGGAGTGCCAACCCATCACAGGGCACACACACTCTCATTCACTCACACACTCACTCACTCACTACGGACAATTTTCCAGAGATGCCAATCAACCTACCATGCATGTCTTTGGACCAGGGGAGGAAACCGGAGTACCTGGGGGAAACCCCAGAGGCACGGGGAGAACATGCAAACTGCACACACACAAGGTGGAGGCAGGAATCGAACCCCGACCCTGGAGGTGTGAGGCAAACGTGCTAACCACTAAGCCACCGTGCCCCCCTTGTATGTTTCAATTCAAATCAATTCAATTCAAGTTTATTTGTATAGCGCTTTTTACAATGGACATTGTCTCAAAGCAGCTTTACAGAACATAAACATAGAGCAGAAGGTTCAAGAAAAATTCAAGATATATATAGTTCACAGTATGTATGTATGTATGTATGTACGTATGTATATGTATTTATCCCCAATGAGCAAGTCTGAGGTGACTCAGGCAGCAGTGGCAAGGAAAAACTCCCTGAAATTGGTAAGGAAGAAACCTTGAGAGGAACCAGACTCAAAGGGGGGCCCATCCTCATATGGGTGACACTAGAGGGTGACACTAGAGGGTATGTTTGAGTCTTTGAGATGATGTTTTAACAGATTTTTCGTCTAACCAGATTTTTTTCTCTCTTGTCCTACTCTCTTTATGGTATACATCATAATTATCATATGATCTCTGTACCTTAGCTATTAGTTTACTAGTTTGTTGGTTGTTTTTTTGGTTGTTGGTATATTTGTTTGTTTGATTGATTGATTGATTGATTGATTGATTGATTGATTATTTTATACAATTAACCAGATGTAGCCTAATATTTTGTATCCACAGAGAATATGGAAAATGTATAGCTGTCAAAAATAAGGTGACTGTTACTGAGAGTTTTTTAGGAGAAAATCAATCTGACACATAACGACTCATCTGAACTTTCAGCAAAGGTCTCTGGGCCAGAATCTTCACTGAGTAGGCCAATCGGAATAGCCACTCGACGCTAGACAGTAGATTTATCTTATAGATTTAGCTGTTTGGTTGGAAACATTGAGGGGACTCATTTCTACAAAAAGATCTTAACTCAAAGCAACTGTTTCTGTGGAGGAAATGGCACTCCTCATCTTTACGAGAGTCTTCAACCAGGAAATTCACATGGAGAGCCAATCACGTGCAGTGAGTCAGCCACAATTTGCATCTATTAAGCCTTCTTTCCTTCTTCCTGGACTATTCAATATTTTTCTGACAGTGCTTTAATACTAGAGCATTTTAATATAAACTTTTTCAACTGCTACTCAGAGCAGTACAATTACAGTCAGAAGATAAGATTGCATCCTTCAATAGAAGCTCTTCTGTGATGTGGTAATGAGCATTTCTGTCATTTCAAGCTATCTGTGGACAATTCATATGGTTTACTGTAAGTGAAAAAATCTATTATATTTAATGACAAGTCATTGCCGTTAAATTAAAGGCTTAAGGAGTGTCAGTAAAAGTTGACGGAGACATGAATAAAACAGAGCACACACGCTGTGAGGATCATTGCTGAAAGGAGACGTTCGTTTGTTTATGCCATTCCTTGACAATTTCTTTATGAATTCATGCTACATTTGATTAAAAACTATTTCAGTGACAAGGCAAGGAACAGAAGAATCTGAGAGGGCCTTCATTATGTTACAATGGCTTTTAAAATATAAGAGCTAAAAATAAGTCAATCGATAACAGATATTTTCAATATGTATTTTTGAAATGTGAGTTTGAAGAGTTTGTTTTTTTATGGTCTGCAACTTTTGAAATAATTATACTTTCAAATAGTCTCGTTCCTTCACATTGTTATGCATTTAGTCATGACAAATGGTAGTTTATAAAGTATATAACTTGTAGCGATGGCTCCAGGGACAGCATGGAAGGTTAGGCACAATGCCACAAGGAGGACCGACTTAAAAATACAAAGGGCCAAGAAAATGTTATACCATTGTAGATACAGAATATCGCTAATAGTAATACATCTAACATGATAGAGTACCTGAGGAAATGTACTCAAATGATGATTATTATTTCTCCTGTAGAAATAATAGTCAGGATTTACTTAAATATTGCCATTGACTGTGATACATTTTCTAATCTGGTGCAAGAAAAAAGTGAACCCATAAAATATAAAAATGCTTGTTTATAATGATCTCTTACAATTAACTGCTGATTATTCAGAGATTGAGCAGACTACATTAATTGGACAGAATAAATCTATAAAATGCAACACTGCCTTATGTTTGCATGTTTATTTATTAAACATTCTGAAATTTAATTGATCAATATGAGAAAATCAAACTGACACACAACTTTCAGCAAAAATCTCAGGGCTAGTGTCTCTTATCACGATAGTTACTCAACAATAGACCAGCTCATATACTGTATTTATCTGTTTTGGCAAAAACTGTTTAAGAGGAATCATTCCAACAAAATGAACTTGACTCAACGCAAAAGAACTCGTGTCAACTATGTGCCCTCCTTATCATGAGTCTTTTTAACCAGGAAAGCACATGGAGGGCCAAACGTGCAGCATTCATTAAGCTTTTTGTCCATAAAATTGTTTCTGCACCATTCAGACACCAAGAATGTCTTTCTATCTCTCACTGACTCTGGAACAGCAGGAGTATCATTGACCAGAACCTGGCCAAAGGAACTCAACTTAGCAGCTTTGTCCACACCCCAGATGGTCATACTTTTGGACATCATCATCTTCAACGTCACCCCCATTTACTGCATCTTGCATCAAGCACCCTGCATTCAGGTAACATCTCACATCTCACTTCTGGTCAACCTCACATGCCAGGTTCCCCATGGTCTGAGTGAAAGAAACTTTATCACTATTGAATCTATCTTTGGGGGCACGGTGGCTTAGTGGTTAGCACGTTTGCCTCACACCTCCAGGGTTGGGGGTTCGATTCCCCCATCCACCTTGTGTGTGTGGAGTTTGCATGTTCTCCCTGTGCCTCGGGGGTTTCCGCCCGGGTACTCTGGTTTCCTCCCCCAGTCCAAAGACATGCATGGTAGGTTGATTGGCATCTCTGGAAAATTGTCCATAGTGTGTGATTGCGTGAGTAAATGAGAGTGTGTGTGCCCTGCGATAGGTTGGCACTCCGTCCAGGGTGTATCCTGCCTTGATGCCCGATGACGCCTGAGATAGGCACAGGCTCCCCGTGACCCGAGGTAGTTCAGATAAGCGGTAGAAAATGAGTGAGTGAGTGAATCTATCTATTTTTTCACATATTTGTGAAACTGTAAACTGAAACTGTTTACTGTATTTGTTCCTATTCTCATCTCCTGAGCCAGTCGGTGATACTGCTTGAAGTTGTGATACCCGCTATGACCGGCTTGAAATGCATCATTTACTAATGATAGAAGATCTGATTGGAGACTGATTGGATCTCAGTGTAGAGTGATCTGAGTAACACGAGGAGAAAAAGAGCTGTTGGTGTGAATATGGAATAAGCTATTTTGATATATTTCCTAGTTCTAGTCTGTTCCTAGATTATTCATTGTTTCCAGTCCTTAGTTCTGTTTCCTTTTTCCTAATTATGTAATCTGGACTACACCTTTTTAAAGCTTAACTTTTTAGTGTATTATAAGTATGCCTCTGATCTGAATGCTTTTTTTATGCTAAGATGCCCTCTGAGGAGACACCCAAAATAACTTCTGTTACAATAAAACAGTATTTTTATTTTAATTATCCTAATATTTCAGCTTTATGCTCTATCTCGGCTAAAAACACAAAACCAGAAAATGTCTTTCCTGTTCTCTCTGTCCTCAGGTAAAAGGATTCCAAATGATTGTAGCAGTAAATTATTTTCTAATCTCATTCAAATGACATGGAGATGGAACATTTGCCAATTTCTTTCACAGCCAAATCCTTAAATCCAGGCATTAGAGGCTCTAGCGTTCCAACTGTTTCATCTATTTTCAGGCTTTTACAAAGAATACCCCACTCCCTTTTAGAATATTTTGGCATCCCAGAAATGGTACCGTTTGATAAGGTAGTCTGTGTAACATTTCTGCAGTGAGATGCATTGTATGTGAAACAGCATTATGTTCAGTAGATATTGAAGGATTTTATTGCCACATACGTATATGTATGTATGCTAATAGTGAATACACAGTGGGTAGCAGCTCAACAACTAAAACTCTGGGTTACTGATTAAAAGGTCAGAGGTTCAAGCCCCACCACCTCCAAGCTGCTACTTTTGGGTCCTTGAGGAAGGCCCTTAACCCACTCTGCTTCAGAGGTGCTGTATTATCACTGACCCTGTGTTCTGACCTCAACTGTCTAACAAGCTGGGATACTTGTGATAAAGAATTTCACTGTGCTGTTATGCACTGTTTATGTAACAACTGAATGGTTCTTCTTCTTCTTCTTCTTCTTCTTCTTCTTCAAATCTTTACTGATGGTTAGAAAATTAAACCTAGTTGATATTAATGTGGGGGGCACGGTGGCTTAGTGGTTAGCACGTTTGCCTCACACCTCCAGGGTTGGGGGTTCGATTCCCGCCTCCGCCTTGTGTGTGTGGAGTTTGCATGTTCTCCCCGTGCCTCGGGGGTTTCCTCCGGGTACTCCGGTTTCCTCCCTCGGTCCAAAGACATGCAGGGTAGGTTGATTGGCATCTCTGGAAAATTGTCCGTAGTGTGTGATTGCGTGAGTGAATGAGAGTGTGTGTGTGTGCCCCGCGATGGGTTGGCACTCCGTTCAGGGTGTATCCTGCCTTGATGCCCGATGACGCCTGAGATAGGCACAGGCTCCCCGTGACCCGAGGTAGTTCGGATAAGCGGTAGAAGATGAGTGAGAGAGTGATATTGATGTTAGTTGCTAATGTCGTTGGTTTCTGCATTCTGTCTATTAGTATAAAAAAAATCTGCCTGAAATTATTTCTACCTGCAAACCAATATGCACATGTGTTCTTCTGGAGCAGACTGCTGCCAAGCACTCAAGCAGAGCTAATGGTGCATTCAAATGGAACTTGTAAATTTGTCCTTCCAAACATGGGAAGTGAAACACATAAAACACTCAGTGCTCAAGTGATTTGTGTAGTGAAAATGTGGATGCCAAACATAAGCGACAGATGTTTCACAAATTAAAAGTAAAATTGGTGGCACTGTTAAGCTGTTGGATGAGTTTTGCTAGTATCTTTTGTGTCCACTTGTGTTCCGCTTAAAGGGAAGACACTACAATTTAGATAAAACATATTCTGAATGATCTACTTAATGGTAGAAATAAAAAGGCATGCACCAATGGGAGCACAAGTTTGGAATTGACATTGTTTCATGGCATTGTATTGATTCAATTCAGTTCAAATCAATTTTATTTGCATAACACATTTAACAATAGATATTGTCTTCAAGAAGCTTTATAGACCCTAAGAAATACACTACAAAAAGCAAGATTTTTTGGGAAGGAAAAACTAGATGGAAGAGGAAGAACCTTGAGAGGAACCAGACTCAAAAGAGAACCCATCCACATTTGGGTGACAATAGACGGTGTGACTATCAATCATTGTATATATACAGTATAATATACAATATATATTTCCATTTATAGCATATGTTCTTTGGCACCTATTCTTTGTTTTGTGGGTATGTTGGTAGCCTAGTGGTTAAGGTGTTGGGCTACCAGTTGGAAGGTTATGAGTTCAATCCCAACACCACCAAGCTGCCACTGTTGGGCCCCCTAGCAAGGCCCAAAATTATTTTGATTCTGAACCTGATTTGAATGATTAAATTACCATTATAGATTGTAAGCCGTATAAAATTGTAATTGTGTTGCGTTTTCTGGAATATGTGTGTTGAATGTACTGTGTTGGGCCCAAACTTTAACAAAAATTCCTAATAGATATAAAAGTATCTGCTGAATAAAATGATTCTGATTCTGAATCATGTCATGATTTGACTAGTTTGATTACGGTTTGTGTGTAATTTAAGTATTTTCAAGTTGGTAGCTTTAAAATACTCAAAACAAAAGAGATGAGAAGGTAAAAGAACTAATTCAAACCCTCCAGTAAGCATCGTAGGAAATTGGCTAAAAGTGATTAATTTAAAAAAAAAAAAAAACACGTTAATCTTTTCCTCCTATGTTGTGATGGGGATACAAATGTAAACAGTCGGGAAAAAAGCATATGGCTGGACCTAACACTTTATTTCTTTTTGAAAACTAGAAAAATTACTAAAGATATAACTAAATCTAGTAGTTCTGGGTGCAATTACAAATTAAATTAAAATTACTAATCAGAATTTATAGTATAGTTATCCAGCAGCCATGAAAGAATTAAGATATCTTACTAACATTGACACTAACATTTCTCTCTCTCTATTACCCATGTTTGTTGAACAGTTCAGCTTACAATAAAGCAGGTTTTTTACAGCATTATACTCGAACAGATACTTAACACAGCACATTAACTCAGGATCTTTATTGGCGGATTGTGCATATTGCTGTGCAGATACAAACTATCTGCTAGCCTTTGGGACAGTGTGCAGATTTTTTTTTTTGCCCCATCTCCCATGAAAGGATCTCAACATGGCATAGCACTCAGGGCAGTGCCATCTGTTGGCATGACAACTAAGACCAGGAGTGGACATATAGTGCATGTGACCTTATCCAATAGCTAATATTAGCAATCGCATGTGTGGGTGGCTAAAGGGATTCATCAAGGGCCATCCAAATGCATTTAGTAAAACAGAACTGATATTGTGCATAATAAAGCAAAAAAACATGCAAACAATTCAGAAGTCAGAATCTTTTATTTACACGTTGACAAGTGTAAACGTTGAAAATGCAAGACGATCATGCAATATGATGTCTTGTATTCATTTACTATATGGTATACTGTAATATACACTATATGACTGTCCATCACATTCATATGTACTTTTTGAACATTTCATTTCAATTCAATTCAATTCAATTCAAATATTTTGTACAGCGTTTTTAACAATGGACTTTGTCTCAAAGCAGATTTACAGAACATAAAAAAACGTAATACAAAAGTTTAATATTTTACAAAGATTGATATTTAAAAAAATTAAGATTAACATTAGACTTGTAATTGTATTTATCCCTAATGAGTCAGAGGTGACTGAGGGGACTGTGGTGAGGAAAAACTCCATTAGATGGAAGAGGAAGATACCTTGAGACAAACCAGATTCAAAAGGGAACCTCATCCTCATTTACTGTAGGTGACTGAAAGGTGTGATTTTATATATATATATATATATATATATATATATATATATATATATATATATATATATATATATACATATATATATTATATATACAGTCTGACAATTGTGTATTGATTAGGAGGTTGTTGTCCTCAAAGACCACACATAGTTTTTCATCTCCCCTTAGGATGTCTGAATACTTCATAAAGCAGAGTCCAACTGGAGCTAGTACATCTCTAGATGTCTCAGGATCTTCACAAGGTTAGCCTCATCTCAATGGAGATCATAAATCTCCAAGATACAGAACACAAGTTAACATGATATAAGCTCCGGCTGCCTCGGGATTGGTAGAAAAAGAGAAGAAGTAGAGAGGAATTAGCGTAGCTAATATTAGTTCATAATATTAGCATTTCTGTTTTAGTCCGCCATTGCTGTTAATGTGATAAACTGATGGTAATTAACTACATAAATCCACTTAAATCACCTTGGGGCCAGTTGGTTAAAAGTAATTGCAAAATTGACTAGTAAGAGTAAAGATTTGAAAGTTCTTGCGTCATCTGTATGCATAAAGAAGGCCACTCACCAGAAAATAAAATCTTTCTTCCTTTGTAGCTGAATGTTTAAAATAGACGCTTCAAGGATCTTTGAATGGAAACCAACAATGTAGCGGCAAAATAGTGAGTAAATCAAGAAAAAATGGGTGAGAAACAGTTTGAAGGATTGCTTTAGACGTCAATGAGAATTATGAAATAGAAAATATGAATGTGATAGAAACTATTCCTGAGGCTCAAGAATAAAAAAGGAATGATTCCAGATAAGTATGCAGTTTTTAGAGTAATCCAAATTTAGCTTGGATAAATATGGTTGTTGAGTGTTTGTGTGGAGAAAGCCAGGAGAATAATTCCAACAAAAGTCTAGGACTGTTTTTCAGTGCTGTTGGTGAGCTTGTACGTGTTAATGGCATTAACACAAAAGTGTATAGAGACACAAATATTTCAGCAGAATACTGATCCAAAGCATATCAACTGCCTTACATCCTAAAGTTTTGACCTAATGCCTGTATAGAGCATTTAAGGGATGCGGTTTAGAAGAATGAGCAGATTGGCAACACTGGTTGACATATTGGTTGGTTTATCTGGTTGATACTTGGAGGAAAACTTCCATTGAAATTGTTACAGAAACTGGTTCCATAATCATGTACTGATGGTTTAGTAATTAGCATAACTGGCTTCCACCTCCAGGTTTGATGGTACATTTTCTCCCAGTGGTTTGGGGTTTCTTTGAATACTTTAGTTTCCTCCCCAGTCCGAACTCATGCATTGTAGGCTGATTGGCATCTTTAAAAGATCTGTATTGTGTGAATGTGTCCTGCAATGGTTTGCCACCTTATCCAAGTTGTCACTTGTCTTGTGCCCTGTAGTCCTCTGGTCTCCAGATAAACAGCACGTAAAATGGATGTACTGTATATATGTCTGTCATCTTTCATAATGAATCCCAAACTGAGCATTTATCTATTTTTGGTTTAAAAGGTGTTTGTATTGTCTTTCTTTAAAACAAATTCTACTTGTTTTGGCCTGTTTCCTGGTTATGCATTTGCAATTTTTAGCCATATAGAACAGTTATATAGTGGAAATTATTCATAATCGGATTACCTGGTGTCACCCAGATGAGCATGGGTTCCTCTTTGAGTCTGGTTCCTTCCAAGGTTTTGTCCTAATTACCAGCTCTAGTGTGCTCTTTTTCTAAATTTATATGGCAAATTTATATTTTTCTGTAAAGCTGCTTAATGAGAAATTGTAATGCAATGTAGTAAAAGTCACACATTTTTGTGAAATGTGTATGACTTAAGTGAATATATACACATTAACACAAATGTAGTATATACTGTAGTATGATTGCATACATGTAGGCTGATTATTTGGTTCACTTCAGACAAGCAGTATTTTGATGTTTTAATCTCATCTGTAGGAGGTGAGTAGACAATCCTTAAAAGGAGATGCAGTCTCCAGGTCATCCTGTCAATCTCAAGGGCAATGGAAGTTCTCTTCTGCATGACTGCCCACCCAGACTGAGACGCTCAAGACCTGATCCACTTGCATATAAAGGCTGGTCTTTTTGAACTACTGCCCATGCGGCACTGCTGAACACTCCACTGCACACAGGAGAACCATTCTCATGACTGCCTGCCTGGCATCTCATACTGTGAAGCAACAAACAGCACTTCTGCCATCTTTCCCCTCCAACTAGAAAGCAGCGGCTGGTGCTCTCTGAGGCTCTAAACAAATGGCATTACTCAGATTCAGAAATGCAGCCCTGCTGTATCAGGTTTTTGTGGCTACATGACATCTCCATAATGACAAATGACATACACATATGGAAATATGTCCAAAAGCATTTATACTCTGCATCAATCTGGACAGCTTTCATCAGTTGTTGATGTCAAATGATCTTTTTACCCAAAGGTAAAAGAAATATGAAAAGCCTTACATGAAAGAGTAGCTAAACACTGTAATATTGTGTATGTATTTTATATTTCCAATATCAAAATTGCGGTTAGTTTAAAAAATAATCCTTAAGCACTGATAGTATATTTTTGTTAAAATTAACTTGCTGTATTTCTAGTTAAGTGGGAACTAAGCTAATACTTACAGTGAGAATGGTGATGTCACTAACAAGATGCTGAAAACGAAGCAAGTACAGGTCATTTTTATGTTATTAAGCAAACTATAATTCAAGCAAGGCTATGGTCAGATGACTGACAGAGTATCGTTCAGCAGGCAAGCTCAAAACAGTGAACGTGAACGTAGAAAGAATAAAAAACAAGAACAACAAAAGAGCTGGATAATTACAGGTCCCAGGGACACTTGAGCAAATGCTTTGTGAAGACAGAAGACACACAGGGTTTAAATAAACAAATAAATCAAATTGCCAAACTCAATAAGGACAAATAAGTACATTTGGTGTCGTTCAGTGTCAGTTATAGTTACTTATAAACTATAACTTCTTAACGATACCTATTCTTCTCCTCATCCAAAGGAAACCAGTAAAGGCTAAGCTAAAGCTGTTTATGTGTAGAATACTAACTGCTGCAAGAACTTTTACTTTTACTTTTACAATATCAGCCGTCGTTGTTGTAGCATAATTAAAGTTACCTTGTGAATGTTACTTCCTGCAGTGTGAAAAGAGCCTAGTGATATATGCAAACATATTTTTGTTGATATGATACTTTTTATAGAAAGTTGACAACTTAAAGCTGTCATGTGGTGTTCATTGTATCAATGAATAACAGAACTTTCACACTGCTGTATTAGTAAAGAATTTACACTGTAAGAACAAAGTTGTGTATTTACATTTTATTTAAATTTATTTACACGTTTTACATTTATTTGTTTATTTTAGTCCAGGAACTGTGAGAGTTATATACATGTATTTCCTTTAGCCTTTAAATTGTCTCTTTATTCATACATATGATGGACTAGTCATTTTGCAATAAGATACACTTATAGACTGATCAGGCATAACACTGAAGTGAATTCAATTCAATTTACTTCAATTTATTTGTATAGCGATTTTAACAATTCACATTGTCTCAAAGCAGCTTTACAGAAGTATAAAATCAGAGAAAAAATATAAATAAAATAAAAATAAATAAATAAATAAATAAATAAATAAATAAATAAATAAACATACATACAAGTTTCAAATTAATTTAAAAATATTAAATTAAAATTTTATATACTATATATCTCTAACATCTATCCCTAACGAGTAAGCCGGAGGCAACGGCGGCAAGGAAAGACTCCCTGATATGATTTGAGTAAGAAACCTTGAGAGGAACCAGACACAGGAGGGAAACCACCATAATTTAAGTGGCACTGGACAGTAAATAATGTAAATGTAAATAATGTCATTTCTACAACAGTTTATAATAGTGCAACCAAAAGCTCCTGAGGAACTTATGAGTCCAATATTAATTCCTTCCTGATAAAGTCTTCAAATGATTGCTGATAAAGACCAGACCATACAGCTGACTAACACAACAATGGTTCAAAGAAGGAGGAGAGAGGATAAAATTGTTAGGTATGATTGTAATCAGGTGATGGAAAATGTACATGTGCAAAGTACAGACAGGGACTCCAGAAAGACTAGCTATGACAGCATAACTAAAAGGTAGAACCAGAACTTGACACTGACTTCCTTATGGCTTCCTGGGATGTAAAGCATCAGCAAACCCGAGTAACTTGCGAGGGTGGTAAGGTGACAGCATCCAGACCCCAGCATCCAGTTCACCAAACACTCTATGCCCATGAACCCTCCAGATCTGGTCTTTTACCTCACTCACTCATCTCATTTTCTACCGCTTATCCGAACTACCTCGGGTCACGGGGAGCCTGTGCCTATCTCAGGCGTCATCGGGCATCAAGGCAGGATACACCCTGGACGGAGTGCCAACCCATCGCAGGGCACACACACTCTCATTCACTCACACAATCACACACTACGGACAATTTTCCAGAGATGCCATTCAACCTACCATGCATGTCTTTGGACCAGGGGAGGAAACCGGAGTACCCAAAAGAAACCCCCAAGGCACGGGGAGAACATGCAAACTCCACACACACGAGGCGGAGGCGGGAATCGAACCCCCAACACTGGAGGTGTGAGGCGAACGTACTAACCACTAAGCCACCGTGACCCCCTGGTCCTTTACCTACGAAAAGCTATTCATAAATAGCTATACTAAAAAAATGTGTTTTCTGCCTGGATTTAAACACCAATACTGTGTCTGAGTCCTGAACACTAATTGAAAGGCTGCTCCATAACTGTAGGTCCATAGCTCTGCCCCCTGATGTAGCCCTTTGTACTTTAGGTACTACCAAATAGCCTGCACCTTTTGATCGAACCTTTTGGTAGTGACGGATCATAAAAAAAACAAAAGATCACAGATACCGCACGACTATTAACTTTATAGGTTAGTAATAGTTAGTAATAATTTTATAATAATAATTTTATAATTTTATATGAATTTTATAAGAAGAATTTGACTGGGAGTCAATGCAATGAGGATAAGATATGGATGATGTGTTCATTTCTTCTGGTTCTAGTTAGGACTCTAGCTGCTGCAATCTGAACTAACTGGAGCTTGTTTATTCTCCTAATGGAACATCCAGTAGTAATATTTCTTATCTTTGCAATATTTCTGAGATGAAAGAAGGCTACCATTGTGATATTATTTAGCAGTAAGTAATCAGAAAGCTTTCTTCTAGGATAACACTGGTTATCTCTTCATCATGGCACACAATATTGGGTTGGATATATTAGGCAGCAAGTGAACATTTCTCCTCAAAGTTGATGTGATAGAAGCAGGAAAAATGGGCAAGCATAAAGATTTGTGTAAGTTTGACAAGGGCCAAATTGTGATGGCTTGACTGCGTCAGAGCATTTCCAAAACTGTAGCTCTTGTGGGGTGTTCCCAGTCTACAGTGGTACAGTGGTTAACCGGCGACAGGGTCATGGGCGGCCAAGGCTCATTGATGCATGTGGGGGGAGCAAAGGCTGGGCCGTGTTGCTGAAGAATTTAATGCTGATTCTGATTGATCTAATGTTTCTGATGAATCACGTTTTCATTTACGGGTACTTGTGCTTTGTTCATCTGGGAAACACATGGCACCAAGGTGCACTATGGGAAGCAGGTAAGCCTGTAGAGGCAGTATGATGCTTTGGGCAATATTCTGCTGGAAAACCCTGGTTCCTGCCATCCATGTGGATGTTACTTTGAAACTGATATTCCGTGATGGCTGTGGCTTCTTTCTGCAGGTTTATGTGCCCTATCACAAAGCAACAATGGTTCGGGAATGGTTTGAGGAGCACAACAATGACTTTGAGCTGTTGAATTGGCCTCCAAATTCCCCAGATCTCAAGCCCGTCAAGCATCTGTGTTGTGTGCTGAACAAACAAGTCCAATCCATGGAGGCCCCACATCAATACTTACAGGACTTAAAAGATCTGTTGGTAACATCTTGGTGCCAGATACCACAGCATTTACATTCACATTTATGGCATTTGGCAGATGCCCTTTTCCAGAGAGACATCTTCACCCGTTGTTTGAAGATAGCCACTGACTCCAAGGGTAGTGAGGAGAAGAATTCAGGATCAGAAAGTAGCTCCCATAACAAAAGAAGTTGAGATAGAGTGGAGGTTACGACACAGCACACCTTCAGGGGTCTAATGGCGTCTATGCCTCGACTATGCAGGGCTGCTTTGGAACATGTTGTGTTTTACTTAAATCATAATTGTACTGCAAAATATTTTTAATAAGCAGAGGATGTTTGTAGCACTGGGAATGCTCAAATGGTAATGGGAGGCCCAAAGGGACCATAGAGAGTCTCTTTATAAAAGTGCTGGAAGTGAGTCTACACTGTCACTCTGTCGCAATGACTTCAACTCCTCCAAGAATTCATGTCATTTAGAGCCAGACTGCTAGCGCGCACACACACACACACACACACACTCACTCTCTCTCTCTCTCTCTCTCTCTCACCCACACAACACAGCTGTGCTGACAATGTTAAAAATAACATTTCTATAATCTTCTTGTACAGAAACAACAACTAAAGTGACAAAATATGTCATATTGCCATGACATTTAAAAGTGAATCTGGTCAACATGATCTACCACAAATTTATTAAAAGTCAGTACAGGAATAGCTTTCATGATGAAAAACTGTATTCTTTAATAAATATGACAACTGTTTCTAACCATCACCTGGAAGTCTTCAGAAGTGATGCAGCAGTCAGAAAGCTAATTGGTTGAAAGCATGTTATCTGTCTTGCTCCAAACCAATTCATTTGGCAGCTTTCTGCTAAAGTAACTTACACGTGAAGAAGTATCCAATATGAGCACAGGGCTGTTAAAAAGGATGACAGTGAAACCAAGAAAAGTATGTTTCCACCAATTGACCTGAGTGAAAGAGCAAATTACACCACAGTTAAGATGAAGGCTCTGACCCTGTGTTCACACTGTCACGCAACAAGTCAATCCAAGTTTGTCTCTTGTAGGTGATCACTTCAGTTCCCCTGTATTTTTTTGTTTGTTTGTTTGTTTTGTAATGAAATTTAATGGAATTACTGCAGTGTTCAAAGTTTTGGGATATTTTTATCTAGCCTTTCCTACAACTTGTTTTTGAACTTGTTTTGATATCTTCTTAGTATTCACAATGCCGTTTATTCAGATATGATCTCTAACAAACTTTGTCGCTTTCCACGGGCTGCTTTAATTGTACACAGTGTGATTCTATTCAGTGAATTATTATGTAGTTGACCTAAAACTAATTTACAAGGTTTACGCCAACCAATGTTGTGTAGAAATAGACATAGAAAACTAATTAAGCCATTTCAACTCCAGGATCTAATACCACAAAATGTTGAAATGTTAAATTAAATTTGGGGGTGTATACTTATGCAAGGCACTCTACATATGAAATTAGTATACTATAGTATACATTAGTACCGATTATATAAACCAAAACTGACTGAAGGTCGTCAGACCCAGTGTCCTTGCTAGGGTTGGAAAGGATGAGGGGCTTAGCCCCCTGAGGCTTTGACTCACCAACAGCATTATTATTACTTTACCAACTCTTCTGCCGAATAAATTAATTAATGACTGTCCAATTGGCCATATACTAAAAAGTGTGCCACCTGCTGAATAGGTACTGAATTGAATAATTCACAGCTGTGTGCAGCTGTATGGTAAGTGCAATACATTCTGTGTAAAAATCCTGGCTTTTAAAACGTTTGTTTAAAGATCTACAGTAATTTTTAATTTAGTACTGCCCTAAAGAAGCTGCTTAAAGTACTTATGTTTCCTTGCAGACTAAATACTAACAATTTACACTGATCAATATGTTCAAAAGTGTACATCTTCCCTTGAGCATCAGTGAATGCTTGCACATTTTGTAATAGTTGCTTACGAGTCTCTCAGTTGTGCTAAATTTGAAAACATGGATGCCAAAATGCAATCAAATATGCAGAAGATGCCGGAAAAGCAAAGAGATTTTTTCAGAATAAAAACAGTGGGCGGTTTAACTGCTATGAACAAACAAGGAGCTCATCTTTAACTATGGCATGACCTTTTGAAAAAAGGGTATAAAATAGTCGATGATCATCCAGGTAACAACACCCAATATTAAGAATCAAGCAGATAGCAGTTAACACATATGAACAAGTTCATATGTTTAAATGTAATCATTATTGTGTCTTGTTTACTATGTAAATATCTCTCATGTGAAATATGTTAATTAATTTATATTTTCCAGGTGTATGTAAATGTATGATCTCAATTATATGTGGTAGGGGATGTGGTAGCCTAGTGGTTAAGGTGTTGGATTGCAGATCATGTGTTCGAATCCCAGGTTCCCCAGGCTGCCACTGCTGGGCCCCTGAGCAAGGCCCTTAACCCTCAATTGCTCAGTTGTATAAATTGAAATAAAATGTAAGTCACTCTGGATAAGGGTCTGCTCAATGCTAGAAATGTAAAATGTGAACTCACAGCAGCTTGAACTCACAGCAGTACTCTATTTAAATAGATAGTGGGGGAAGTCGTGGCCTAATGGTTAGAGAGTTTGACTCCTAACCCTAAGGTTGTGGGTTCGAGTCTCGGGCCGGCCACGACTGAGGTGCCCTTCAGCAAGGCACTGACCCCCCCCCCCCCCCCCCCCCCAACTGCTCCCAAGGCGCCGCAGAATAAATGGCTGCCCACTGCTCCAGGTGTGTGTGTGTTCACTGCTGTGTGTGTGCACTTTGGATGGGTTAAATGCAGAGAACGAATTCTGAGTATGGGTCACCATACTTAGCTGTAAGTCACGTCACTTTCAATAAATGTAGTCAATTCAGTTAGATTTTATAGCACAGAAGTCTAACTTGAAATGGAGAAACAGCAAAGGGTCACTACAAAGATATTTAATCACAAAAGACAATACAGGCTATTAAATATTTTTCTCCATGTTTGTTCAGACAAAAGATAGAAGACAAAGAAATCAAGATCCAAAAGCAAGCTTTCAAAAACACTAGTTTTTTATTTAGTAATGTTTTCTAGTTCTGCTATAACCAACAATATATCTACATCAATGTCAATCCCAATGTCAACCTTACATCATTTATTTGAAACATCAGTGCCAACGGAGCACTGATGTCTTTGGCATGGATACAGATGTCCATTATTGAGATTGTTTTTTTGTTTTTGTTTTTTGTAGTAGATAAAACTTAAATTCAGAAGATAGATTTTCATTCCATTCAATAACTTGAGAGAAAAAGAAACTGAAACTGTAGCTGCTAAATAAAATCCACAGGTGTTCTGTGAATAACCGAATAACCTTTAGGCAAGCTTGATGTGTGTGCAGATTCCTAAACATGTTTGACACCCTTATCTGTCATCCAGGCAAATTAAATTAGCACAGAGCATTTATCTGAAGCTAGCAGGACCTGAGACTTAGCCTGATCAAAAGGCTGGCATGCCAATTCTCTCGTAATGCCTCATCTCACACTGTCAAATCAAATAAGCCATTTGACAAACACAGTAGAGTTTTAATTATAGTAATGATCTCATCACGCACATCAACCCATTTCACATAAGTGCAGTTGGATCCAGCAGCAGATTAAAGCCGGTCCTCAATACCTGAAGCTCATTTGTAATAATTTAATCTGTACTTTAGGGATGTAACAGAATACAAATATATTATTTAGGTAGAACAGACAATACTTTCAAATAGAAAAAAATGGTTATAATACAGGGGGGCACGGTGGCTTAGTGGTTAGCACGTTCTCCTCACACCTCCAGGGTTGGGGGTTCGATTCCCGCCTCCGCCTTGTGTGTGTGGAGTTTGCATGTTCTCCCCGAGCCTCGGGGGTTTCCTCCGGGTACTCCGGTTTCCTCCCCCGGTCCAAAGAAAATTGTCCGTAGTGTGTGATTGCTTGAGTGAACAAGAGTGTGTGTGTGCCCTGCGATGGGTTGGCACTCCGTCCAGGGTGTATGCTGCCTTGATGCCCGATGACGCCTGAGACGCCAGGCTCCCCGTGACCCGAGGTAGTTCGGATAAGCGGTAGAAAATGAGTGAGTGAGTGAGGGTTATAATACATATAAGAATGAGAAGATCACTATTCCTTTTTAGTTTCACTTATTATTTTATTTCATTTTATTTATTTATATATTTGTTTGTTTTCTAAAAGCATGTCAGTATTATTTACTGGACATCTGGTTGAGAATAGAGATGTTTATTTGGACTAGGATCCCGGATGCCAGATCCATGATTTTGGTTATATTAATCTACTACAGTAGTTTGTTTATCTATTACTAAATGAGTAAAAAATATGGCAAGTACAGGAAACTGTCAGAAAGTGGTGAGCAAAGACATACAGTATACAGTACAATTGCAGTTAATCACTAATAAAGGCAAAGCAGAACAATTTAACTTGCAAAGGAAGAGCAAGGTCAAAACACAGCTGTGGGTATTTTAATGAATAAACAGGGTATGACCAGGCAAAGACAAACTCAGGAATCATTCAGACAGGGAGAAAACTAAAAATTAGAATGACAATCAAAAGTAAAACAGCTATATAGAGCGATATATAGAGAGACATAGAGTTAGACAGAGAAATAAAGAGTGATATAGAAGAGTGATATAGAAAAAGATTATATATAGAGATATAGAGAAATATAGAGTTATATAGAGATATACATTTATATGTAGATATACTGTATAAAGTTACATGTAGAGATATATAGAGTTATATAGAAAGGTATAGACAGGTATAGAGTTATATAGAGTTATATGGAGAGATATAGAGTTATATGTTGAGATAAAATAATGTGTAAAGATATATAGTTATACAGACAGATATAATGATATAAAGTTATATGTAGAGATATAGAGTTATATGGAGAAATATAGAGTGATACAGAGGTATATGTAGAGATATTACATTTATTTATTAGAGTTATATAGAGAGATATAGCATGTGTGTGATTAGAAGTCAGGTGATATGGAACAATTTGGCTTCTGGGTTTCTGTGAAGTGTATTGTATATCCTGCATGGATCTGAGACAAAGAAATCATTTAATGAGGTTCAGGATCTATAAAGTTCTATAAACTATAACTATAAAATTCACATAAAATGCTGACAGTGCTGACAGATACAGATGTGAATATTTAAACCACTAAACAGATACAGATCCTGATTGTAGCATTACATTATAGCCTGTGTGTTCTGGATGTAAAATTCTTCATCCTATGCTTCTTAAAAACTTGCTTGAAAACAACAATTAATACATGTTTCATAGTTTAAGGGAAGTAAATCAACAGTTTGGTCAAAAATTAAATGAAAACCTGTTTTTTTTTTCTTTTTTGTTTTTTTGCTTTAATCACATGAACTATACAATGTGGGGGCACGGTGGCTTAGTGGTTAGCACGTTCGCCTCGGGGGTTTCCTCCAGGTACTCCGGTTTCCTCCCCCGGTCCAAAGACATGCATGGTAGGTTGATTGGCATCTCTGGAAAAATTGTCCCTAGTGTATGATTGCATGAGTGAATTAGTGTGTGTGCCCTGCGATGGGTTGGCACTCCGTCCAGGGTGTATCCTGCCTTGATGCCTGATGACCCGTGACCCGAGGTAGTTTGGATAAGCGGTAGAAAATGAATGAATGAACTATACTGTATGAATGTATGAGAATGAAAAAGGTTTCTAGCTTCTTTAAAGGGGATAACTATCTAAAGGAGATGTTTTAGTGTAGTCAGAACTCTCAGAAAGCAAGAAGGACATTAGTAGTGCATATTTCTTAGACTATATATATCAGAAATTACCTCAAAATTAAGTCATCATTTCAGTATCTCAAATCAAACCTTTGAGCATTTGAGATAGTAGTTGTAGTTGAGATTTGAGCATTTTTTCGGACAATAAACTGTAAGTAGCAGAGTTGCTACTAGTCTAAAATGTGACTTCAGAAAATATCTGCTTCCTTCTGGAGATAAAGGTGACCAGATTTAATCTTGTATCTTTTAATGAATATAGCACAAGAAATACAGGACAGCTTCAGTATGTGTGACCTTCGTGTGAAGCAGTTAATTAAATCTTTGTTGTCTAATGTTCCTTCGGGAACGCTCACATCATTTTCTTCCTGGTAACTGGCTGTTTCTGTGAACATTTCAGGCTGACAAGGCTAAAAACAAATTATAGAGTTAACACGTCACCGGCACCTCACTTCTGCTTATCGAGAGAAAGATGCACGGCTCGCTTCATTTGCATTATTGTAGTAACATCATTCTGAGTCAAGAAAATAAGACGGTGAAATTTTTCTCACTGGTTGTCTCGTGAACACACACACTCACACACACACACACACACTCTCACTCACACACACACACACACACACACACACACACACACACACGTTTTGCAAGTCTCACTTGACCTTAGTGAACACTACTAATATCTTCTTTTACCTCAGAGCAACATCAGTTTGCCTGAAAGACACAATATACAATCACAAGAAAGCTTCCTGTAGAACTTAAATAAAGTCATATCAAGTAAACTACCAAACAAGAGTATAGGGTTCGTCGTGGTGGAATTCCATTTCGAATTTCTGTTTACTTTACCAAATTTATCCTGCTGTCTTTTTTTTTTCTTCTTTTTATCAACAAACACCATTCATTACCTGAGTCTTCTGAAATCTGACTTCACAACAGCTACCACAGTAAACAGTCTCGCTTATACAGTACATATTGTTTCTTATTTATTCTTGTGGGAGTCTTTGGATCAGCCTCATCTAAGCAATAAACAATGAATAAAATTAAATACAAATAATTATTTGTTTCAGGGAAAACTCATGAAAGGAAACTTGACTTGACTAGATGCACAATTTAAACAATGTTTGTGGCTTCACATCATTTGGTTGTTTCACCTGCGGTTCCAATCCAAATCACCACAAAAGAAATGATCATTTATTCACGTCAACAGTGTTCTATCAACCCTGTCAAACAAGTACAAAGATTTGTCCCTGTTTATATTTGGCCAATACAATTGTCATGCTAGAGAAGGTGAGCGACAATGTTGTGAACAAACTAAACTGCTTATAAGCAAAGTTACATTTGCTGCTGTTTCTCTAGGAGTTATTTCCCCCATTTCATTTGGTTTTGTATTCTCTAATCATGTTTCCCAAACCCTACAGTACATTTTCATATAATGTTCAGGGCACATTCATCTTCTACCGCTTATCCGAACTACCTCGGGTCACAGGGAGCCTGTGCCTATCTCAGGCATCATCGGGCATCAAGGCAGGATACACCCTGGACAGAGTGCCAACCCATCGCAGGGCACACACACACACTCATTCACTCACGCACACACACACTACGGACAATTTTCCAGAGATGTGTTCAGGGCCCATATTCATGAAAATTCTTAGTGCAAAGAGTTGCTTCTAGTGACAAAATTATTATTTTTTTTTTTTAGAAATGTGGGCCCTTAAAAATAAAGAGAAGATCCTAGTAAATATAAAAGTTATCCATAAGGCATCTTAACCTTTAAAAAAGCTTATAAGTTCAAAAGGTCTTTGGAGTAGTGAGGAGAACTTTTTTTAGAAGAGTTTCTTTAGCAGAGGAGAAAATGGCTGAAAGGTGAAGAGAGAGAAGAAATATTTGAGATGTTTACATTTACATTACATTTATTACATTTATAACATACAGATGTTAGAGCATCTCTAATATGATCCGTAACGAACGTAATCCCTACATGATATAGTCTTAAATATCTTAACATAGAGACAAAGTAACGGCTTATAATAGACCAGATTTTATAATGCTCCTTTTTATTATTTAACAACCAATCACAGTCTTCAAAAGAATGTGTCACACTTAGCAACAGGTTTAGCCCCGCCTCCTGTCTAAGATAAAAGTTGTATTTTCCTTGCTCTGAGTTCGGCCTCGAATCAATCTTAAGCTAAGATTCCCAGTTAGAAATGTATATATTATATATAGTAAGAGCTCTCGCAGATCATTCTTAGAATCTTTATGAATACAGGCCCTGATGTTTTGTTCTGATCCTAGCCTGCCTGTTTTGGAGGAGAGAATAAACTTGTTTATGACATCCTTGTATATTTGATCTGGCCCCAGCAACAGTCACTGACCAAGACGAATAAATTAACCAAAAATAACCAACAGACTTTTCATGTTCTGTGTCTTCCAGCTCTAATGTCTTACCTTGTACTAAGCTGCTTGTTCTGTATATAGCTTGTCTGCTTCTTCACTCTTCACTGACAACCTGCTGAGGAAGCTGTCTGAGACTTTTACCTAACGTGAACTGAGCTCCATTCATCCTAATGTTATAAAGAGCCATATCAACCAATTACAAATGCATTAGCATTAGCAGTTCAGGAAGTGAGCAACTCATCACTCCCAGATTTCCACAAGCCAGGCTTGTCCTTTAAGTGATTGGCTTTAGCTCTAATGCATTTGGAAACGTCTACACCAGCCTCTACCTCCTGTCTCATTAGTGTGAAAATCTTAATATTATACAGCAAGCAATTGTACAGGATTTTCAACAACATTTCATTGTATTTGATACTATATTCATGTATAGGCTGACAGAAAGCATTTAAACATCAGCTACCAAGAAATCAATAACATTTGGGCTACAAATATACAACATTTCTTTAGCCCAGGCATACACATAATACATGGTATAACCGTGTGCTCCAGTACATCTGATCAAATGCACATTATTATCTAGTGCTGGTTATTATTATGAACAGCAGCTACGCTAATTCCTCTCCACTTGCTTCTCTTTTTCTACCCATCCTGAGGCATCCAGTGATTGTACCAGCTCCAGTTGTGTTCCACTTCATGAAGATTACGGACCTTCAGTGAGAAGAGTCCGAACCTGTGAGGATCCTGAGACATCTAAAGATGTACCAGCTCCTGTTGGATTCCGCTTCATGAGGATTCAGACATTCAAAGAGAAGACGGCAACTCCAGACTGTACAGTATATGACTGTAGAAAGGACATTATTCATAATAACACTCTCTGGTGTGTATAGCAATTTATAATCACACCCTCCAATGTCACCCAAATGAGAATGAGGTTCCCTTTTGTTTCTGGTTCCTCTCAAGGTTTCTTCCTCTTCCATCTAAGGAAGTTTTTCCTCACCACAGTCGCCTCAGTCACCTCAGGATTAATCAGTGAGGATAAATACAAACACATTTAAATATAAGTCTAATATTAATCTTGAACTTTTGTATAATATTAATCTTTGTAGAATATTAAACTTTGCTTATCTATCATAGGAATGTTTCTTATGTTCTGTAAAGCTGCTTTTGTTAAATGTGCTATGCAAATAAATTAGAATTGAATTGAATTGAATTGAATATATAAGGTATAAATCACAATAGGTTGTGCTGTTCAAGGAATATAATCAGCAACCGTGTCATGTGATGTGACCAAACATCCTGTGTCCTGAAGTTGCCTTTGTTAATGCCATAAGAACAATTACTCATTCGTTCATTCATTTTCTACCGCTTATCCGAACTACCTCGGGTCACGGGGAGCCTGTGCCTATCTCAGGCGTCATCGGGCATCAAGGCAGGATACACCCTGGACAGAGTGCCAACTCATCGCAGGGCACACACACACTCATTCATTCACGCAATCACACACTAGGGACAATTTTCCAGAGATGCCAATCAACCTACCATGCATGTCTTTGGACCGGGGGAGGAAACCGGAGTACCCGGAGGAAACCCCCGAGGCATGTGGAGAACATGCAAACTCCACACACACAAGGCGGAGGCGGGAATCGAACCCCCAACCCTGAAGGTGTGTGGCGAACGTGCTAACCACTAAGCCACCGTGCCCCCAGTATCTTTTTCATTTAGCATTATATTTATTTAGCATGCATGCTGTGATTTTGACTGCATCCTCAAAGTCACTTCAGGAACAGTGATTGTGTGCTTTAATTAATACATCTGACAGGCAGGTATTATATTTGTGGAAGCTCATTTCTGCCTTTTGAACAAATGAATCTCTCAGGATTACTGTATAGCTCGTTTCTCAATGCCATGATTTAATATTATTATAGTGAAGGTGTTTTGATGAATCTCTGATGTCAAAAGCACTTAAAGTGAGTCTGCGTGCGGGTTTCCATTTACAATACAGTGACACCTTTATATAGCTGTTTTAGTGATAACACCCAGTATTAGGTGTACTGGAAGTGCAAGGGTTCGGTTATTGTTTTAAATCCTTTTACCAGCAGCTAAAAATGTGATTTGTGCTTGTTTTTGTTGTGTTCATGTTTAGCATTGAATTTCTTTACCAGGTTACACTCCACAGTGGTGCTTAAAGGATTAATCCCAACCATGGTGTGGCAGAGATGGGGGACTCGAGTCATATGACTTGACTCGAGTCAGACATAAGTCGCAAATTTGAGACTTGTGACTTGCTTGACAAATATTAAAAAAGACTCGACTTTGACTTAACATTCATGAACTGAGACTTGACTCGGACTTGAGTTAAATGACTCAGAGATGGAGACTCGACTTGACTTGAGTCAGACTTAAGTCGCAAATTTGACTTGCTTGACAAATATTAAAAAAAGTCTTGACTTGACTTTGACTTGACATTCATGACTTGAGACTTACTTGTGACTTGCACATGTGTGACTTACTCCCACCTCTGTGTTGTAGTCCTGCTTCCCTCCTAGAGTTCTTGAGATCCACCACGACCTTAATTAACATAAAGCTCTCACTGAAGATTAATGAATGAATAATTTTGTTAATAATGTATAACTATTTCAATTGTCTTATCATAGTTTTCGTGTACTGTCGTATATCAACTGACTATTTTTCTCAAAAAACCTGAGTTATTGCAATTTCTGTTCTCCTGATAGATGCACTTCCAACCTTCTCACTCGAAATCAGCAGACAGAAGTCCACTTTGTCTGGTTTTACTGCTTTGTGTCTGCTTTTTTCTTCCTCTATGACGCAAAAGAAGCAGAAATTAGAAGTTCTGATTAGGAGGATCTTTCGAGTCTGTTTGAAATCGGAGATTGTGAGCTCTCTGACATTTCTGTCTCTTATCTATGTGAAAAGGCTGATTAGCAATAGAGCTATGACAGTGATCACATCAGGATTTTACAGACGTCTACTGTCGCACGCACCAGCACTTTTCCTTGAGAGAACTGCAAAAAAAAAAAATGGCTTGTTCTATTTTCTATTTCTTTTAAGCTTATCTCAAAATCCAGACTCATCTTTTTTTTCGAAGTAGCTCAAAGCAACTTTTATGTAGTTCCTGTACCGAATCAGACTAAAGCCCATTAGGTGCAGTCCATGCTCGAGTCTTTATGACTATGCTGTCCTTCTTCTGAAGGATGCTTACATGCTTCAGGGGACAAAATTAACAGCAATTCCAAATGCGTTTGGTATTTTACATTCACACAATTTGAATGAAAAAAATTAAAAGACAGACTAAGCAGTGAAAACTTTCTGACATATAAAAAAATACATATAAATATAGCTTTATACTGTGAGCGAAAAACCTGCATCTTTTTGATCTAGTAGCTTCCTGTCTTCTTCATTATTCCACATCACATTCTTAATAATCTTTACTGTTCAAACATTCTGCTCTCTTACTACGTTTGACATAATTGTGCATTTAATTCTCTATATTTTTCATATTATTCTTATTTTGTAGTATTTCTATTATGTCTATACTATCCATTTTTTATTATTTCTTAAATAAATAATTATTTAATAAAGTTTAAGAAGGAATCGGACGAGTTTTCTCCGGGACCAATATAGTATCTACAGTATCCCACAGAAGTGAGTACACCCCTCACATTTTTGTAAATATTTTATTAAAAAAATATTTGTTAATATTTTATATCGTTCCATGTGACAACACTGAAGAAATGACACTGTGCTACAATGTAAAGTACTGAGTGTACAGCTCGTATAACAGTGTAAATTTGCTGTCACCTCAAAATATCTCAACACACAGCCATTAATGTCTAAACCGCTGGCCACAGAAGTGAGTACACCCCTAAGTGAAAATGTCCAAATTGGGACTAAAGTGTCAATATTTTGTTTGTCTCCCATTATTTTCCATCACTGCTTTAATCCTCCTGGACATGGAGTTCACCAGGGTGTCACAGGTTGCCACTGGAGTCCTCTTACACTCCTCCATAAAGACATCATGGAGCTGGTGGATGTTAGAGACCTTGTGCTCCTCCACCTTCCGTTTGAGGATGCCCCACAAATGCTCAAAAGGGTTTAGGTCTGGAGACATGCTTGGCCAGTCCATCACCTTTACCCTCAGCTTCTTTAGCTAGGCAGTGGTCATCTTGGAGGTGTGTTTGGGGTCGTTATCATGTTGGAATACTGCAGTGCAGCCCAGTCTCTGAAGGGAGGGGATCACGCTCTGCTTCAGTATGTCACAGTACATGTTGGCATTCATGGTTCCCTCAATGAACTGTAGCTCCCCAGTGCCAGCAGCACTCATGCAATCCAAGACCATGACACTCGCACCACCATGCTTGACTGTAGGCAAGACACACTTGTCTTTGTACTTCTCACCTGGTTGCCACCACACACGCTTGACACCATCTGAACCAAATACGTTTATCTTGGTGTTATCAGACCACAGGACATGGTTCCAGTAATCCATGTCCTTAGTCTGCTTGTCTAGGGCTTTCTTGTGCATCATCTTCAGCAAACTGTTTGTGGGATATTTCTGCATCATCTTTAGAAGAGGCTTCCTTATGAGACAACAGCCATGCAGACCAATTTGATTCAGTGCGTGGCGTATGGTCTGAGCACTGACAGGCTGACCCACCACCCCTCTGCAGCAATGCTTGCAGCATTTATACGTCTATTTCCCAAACACAACCACTGGATATGACACTGACCACATGCACTCAACTTCTTTGGTCAACAATGGTGAGGCCTGTTCTGAGTGGAACCTGTCCTGTTAAACCGCTGTATGGTCTTGGCCACCGTGCTACAGCTCAGTTTCAGTGTCTTGGCAATCTTTTTATAGCCTACACCATCTTTATGTAGAGCAACAAATCTTTTTTTCAGATCCTCAGAGTTCATGAGGTGCCATGTTGGACATCCAGTGACCAGGAGTGAGAGCGATAACACCAAATTTAACACACCCGCTCCCCATTCACACCTGAGACCTTGTAACACTAACGAGTCACATGACACCGGGGAGCGAAAATGGCTAATTGAGCCAAATTTGGACATTTTCACTTAGGGTTGTAGTCACTTTTGTGGCCAGCGGATTAGACATTAATGGTTGCGTGTTGAGTTATTTTAAAGGGACAGCAAATTTACAGTTATACAAGCTGTACACTCACTACTTTACATTGAAGCAAAGCGTCATTTCTTTAGTGTTTTTACATGAAAAGTATTTCAAATATTTACAAAAATGTGAGGGGTGTACTCTATCTATCTATCTATCTATCTATCTATCTATCTATCTATCTATCTATCTATCTATCTATCTATATCAAGTTGTATACTGTGTACGTTTTGTTGTAACTGTGTATGTGACGAACAAAATCTTGAATTTTACTTGTGTATGTTACATATGTAAAAATATCCCAGTTTGTTATATCAGCCTTGGTAGAGCAGGATTAAGGATTAAGGGCCTTGGTCAAGGGCCCAAAAACAGCAGCTATGTGGTGCTCGGGCGTGACCCCAAACCTTCTGATCAGTAACCCATAAGCTTTAACCACTGAGTTGGCTCTAACTGAGTTCCTCCAGCTGAAGGACATGAGTAAGGCATCAAGGAGAAGCACACAATTTTCTTTCTGCTTGAACTTTTTTTCCCTTACAGTCTATTTATCAGTGTATTAAAACCTTTTTGTTTTGTGTACAGTGTAATCTGTCATGGACGAGTGGTGCATTTCAGAACATTGTATTGCCTATAGTTCAATTTTTCCTCTCATTTTTTCCTCATTAGTCTTGTCAGTAGTGCCATGATTGCTAACAAGAAAATTCTAGCAGACATGTCCTTTGTACCTTCATGCAATAAGCTGGTTTTTGGTCTGCAAAAATATTTCAGGTGTCCTATACAGTATATCTGCACAGTGTCATAACTGCTAAACCATAAATATTGACCCCTCTTCCTTAAGCTTGTGTATACTGTACGTTACCTGCTTCAACCATGCTGTCTTCCAGCAATCAGATCAAAAAACATTTCCTTTAAACAAAAGTATTGACACACACTTTGAAAAATGAAAACTGCAGCCAACCATCTTAGAAAAAGGGCAAATTTATTTAAAGCACTTAACCCCTACATAGAAAAATATGATTGATTTAAGTCAATAATAAATAGAGTACCTCTCACAGGCCCCGCTGACATGTACAGTAGTACAATCAATATCCAGTTTCACAATACAGCAAAGGCACAGGCATGTACTGCAGACGTGTACTGCAGTGTCTGCAGTCTTAGAGAGTGAACGATGTGAGATAGATGAACTGTAATGAGCCGGGGATGTACCTCTCACATTTTCCCCACCAATTAGTTAGTAACACTTTTTATAGGGTTTGCACAATCATTTTTTTATCTGTATACTGTTCACAATTTTTATAACTGTATTACAGCCTGACATATACAATAGTTTTCCAAGATTTCATTAGTAAATAATACATTTGAATTGAACAGTTATGGGGTCATTTTGATGGTCCCTTGTATACTGTAGATCACTCATAGTTTTTAATAGATGTATTCTTATTTGAAACATTTTGTTAAATGGTCAGAGTGAGTGTGAGATAAAAGCTGATGAGATGCTACAGTGCTGGATATGGAATATGCATGCCAAAACATGTGACAGTGAAGTGACAGTCCTAAATGCAGCAATAACACACGTCTGTCTGGACAACCTGTCATGCCTAATGGAAAGCAAATAAGCCCATATCCTCACTAGAGATACAAGTTATGTACTGTATCTCCATCAAGCATTCGCTCTCTCAGTCACTGAAGGTACTCTGTGTGTAGAAATGAAAAAATAATGTGACATATTTTCCTCCTCATAATCTTTTAAGCAAAACATATCCTGTTAGTCGAAACCCCCAATTCGTTGGCCATGTCATTTAAAAAGAAACAAAAAAGCATAAATATCTTAAATAGTGAGGGATTCATAAGGCTTCGTCTTTTCCTCCAGTTGGGACGCCCTTTCCGGAAACAAAAAAGGCTTTAAAAAGTTCACTACCTTTCTCCAACTTTGCTTATCTCCTGCTGTTTATATTTAGCCAAGAGAAAGCCCTGATTGTCAAAAAAAATCCTTGATCGAGATCTCTTGCGCTTTTGAGAATTCGTTTGCCAGACCTTTACGAATAGACATACAGTAGACTTCAGTTAACACTGCTAACCATTTGTTGAAACCCTTGGTTAGATATTAGCCATCTTGTTACGGGTTTCACTTTAATCTTAATTTTAAGTCTTTATTTTGTCATAGCTTGGGATAGTGCTGACATCGCTGTTGTGAGTCTTAAATGTGACAACTATAATCAAAAACAAGGTTTAAAGCTCCAGTCAGTCTAATCTGCATCCAGCAGATTTAATAGAAATGCAGACGTGTGAGAGAAGAGTTCAGTATCTTGACACACAATAGACACATCGATAGCACATGTCTGAGAGCAGCATGCGGCCAACAGGCCTCCAGGAACAGATTGGTGGTGTCCCTGGTGTGCATGGACATACATTAAGGGCTGTAATCAAATGTTCCTCTGAGCAGTGAGGTACTTCAGAGCAGCAGCACCATATTTTCTGGAGAGATCTTGATGGAACTCGTCTTTCAAAGTCGTCAAGCAGAACCGGTAACTCGGACTGGAGCGAAACTTCGAAATGTCGAAACTGGGCGCGTGGGGCATGTGGATCATGAAGGCATTCGGTAACACCATCAGGTCATACTCCTGTTTGAGAACCAAGAGTGCTCTGTAAGTAATGAGTCAACCAAAAGTCTCTTAAACTGGTAATGCAACTATAAATACATCTTACCAGTGCATCAAGCTCCATGATGTGGGAGACTTTGTTCCAGCCAAAGCCCACAAATCTCTGGTCATACTCAGGGCAATCCCTCCTGACCACCACGTAGGGCTCAAAGTCTGCCTCCCACTCCACCTTGTAAGGTGTAGTGGCAGTCCTCCATTTGGCATAGTTGGTTGGTGCGTGACCCTTGGTCCAAACATGGTACCTACCAGTCAGGAGATTTGAAGAAAAAAAAATTTAATTTATTCATCTTCAGTAACTGCTTCATTCTGGTCAAGGTCACAGTGAATCTGCAGTATCTTGGTAACCTTTGGCACATGCAAACACTTAGTTACAATTTAGTGGTGGAAACTGGAGAACCTGCACAAAGCCTATGTGAACATGAAGAAATACTCACACAGAGACAATAACAAAGTTCAAGATCGAACCGGTGACCCTTATATTCTTTAACTTAAGGATAGATTCCATGCATAACAAATCTGAATACTTTCTACAGAATAAACAGATAACATTTTCAAAAATGGATACAAGATGCAAAATAGGAGGTTATACATACAGATGCAAATAGGAGGTGTACATACAGTATATAGGGTGTATGTATATAATCCACCCTATATACAATACAAGACAATACACACACTCATGCATTAGAAATTAATACCGATACATTTGGTAGAGAGTTAAGACTAGTACTGGTTAATATACCTGAAGGTGTAGAGAGTCCCCATGTCTAGCATGGATAGCAGTTCGGCTTTGGATTTTGGAAAGGAGAGGCGATATCTCAGAGTCTCGAAGGCTGGCACTACCAGAGCCTTTTTGGTGTTGGCCATGTCCAACTGGACGATGGATTTTCTACAAAAAGCCAATTGACACACACAAATTAGAAATGCAAGATGGTATTTTAGTCATTGGCATGTTAAAGCAAAGCAATGGAACCTTATTCAATGTGAACAAAAAGGTTCCTTATAGTTCCATTAGGAATAATTTGTGCATGAGGAACCCTTTTTAAGATGTTTATCTAAAGTTGTAAGAAATCTTTACTGACTCACCTGAGGTAATCATAGAGTCCGTACATAGGGAGGAAATCTATGTCGGTCAGAAAGACGTAAGGGGTTTTGGCATTACGGAGAGCCACATTGCGCACCAGATTAACAGGGTAGAACTGGCCCTCTTTGTAGACGATGTGGTATCCTACGTTCTTGCGGTTTTTGAGTACCTCCGAGGCCTGAGCATAACGTAAAAACTGCTGAGCCTCAGCATCCGACATGTAGAGCGCCAAACTGATGGGTCCTTCCCAGTGTTTACAGATGGCCTCCAGCATCTGCAGTCTGCACAGTATAGAATGCACCGGGCAAGACAAATTGTCAGTGGGGATTAGCTGCTTTTTAAGACGAGACAGAAAATAACAGCTCTTTAATCCTTCAAATCCAATCTTATAAAAATGCCTTAGAAAATGCTGTGCTTTATTCAAACCATAGCGACTCATGGAAATCTATGGAAGAGCGTAAACACTGAGCTCATTCAGCAGCATGGCCTTTCTCACCTGTCCATTGACAGCTGAGCCACCAGAGTGACATCTGTATCGTCATCGGTTGACGTGTACTCATACTCCAGGAAATAAAGGTGTATGCGGTGCACCATGATTCGCTCACGCCGGAAATCATAGCACTGGTCATCCTCATCCAGCTCCTCAAGTGCTTTCTGGAGCTGAAGGACAGCAGTACAAACAAAATGTTTTAATGGTGTATAAAGTAAATTTAATGATTGTGGTGAATAGCGTAACCAAATACACTCTTAAAGAGGAGGTGCCAATACTTTTTGGATAACACTGTGAGATGTTGTGAAATGACATGCTTATGAATGACAATTGAGAAAAGATCTGATTGTTTAACAAAGATGTGAAATATCAAATCTGAATGGATAGAAACTCAAATAATTAAAAATGAATTCATAAATAATGTTAACAAATGTTATAAAAATGTTAGCAATACCATTCACATTTTTTATAACACACTGTCATCGTTTGTGTCAATAACAATCATCATCGTTAGGGTTGGGTATCAAAAGAAATTTTCCGGTTCCAGTTCTGCCTTACGATTCCCGGTTCTGATTCCGATTCCATAATAAAAGAAATGTGAAAAATAATGCACAATACTTAAACAATTCCATTTGTGTTTATTAATCACTCTTTAAATATTTTAAACAGAGCATTTCAATTCATATCAATTTAAATTTAAATAAATCCAACATCAAATTTAACATCCAGAATTACAACTTAGCAAAACAGTTAGCAATTTGTCTGAAGAAAAATTAACATGTCTGCTTTCTCTGGGAGAAGACGAGACCTTTCCTGGCTTAGAGGGGGTGGATTTGCTTCATTGTTGTAGCTTTGGAAATGAATCCAAACTTTATACTTTTTTTTTTAGACAAAGCGTACTTCAGCACAGCAGTGCGAGTGACTGATTTCTGTGGTAAGCTGCGATAATTTGGTTGCGTGACTGTAAAACAATTAATATTCATGAGGTAAGACATGGCTATTTAAAGTGACCGCTCCCATCGCTTTGCCCGTCATCGCATCGGAACCGCGTTTGGAACCGAAACTTGAAAATTCTGCGCGGTTCCGGTTCCTGTTAAAAAACAGAACCGGTTCTGAATAAGGGTTCTCGGTTCCCAACCCTAATCATCGTCATAAAAAAACCCATGTAACTAGTTTCTAAGAACTCCATTGGGTTCTTTTAACTGAACCTAACAAAATCCAATTCATTCATTTTCTACCGCTTATCCGAACTATTCTCGGGTCACGGGGAGCCTGTGCCTATCTCAGGTGTCATTGGGTATCAAGGCAGGGCATCAAGAATGGAGTGCCAACCCATCGCAGCGCACACACACACACACTCTCATTCACACACTACAGACAATTTTTCCAGAGATACCAATCAACCTACCATGCATGTCTTTGGACCGGGGGAGGAAACCGGAGTACCCGGAGGAAACCCCCGAGGCACGGGGAGAACATGCAAACTCCACACACACAAGGCGGAGGCGGGAATCGAACCCCCAACCCTGGAGGTGTGAGGCGAACGTGCTAACCACTAAGCCACCTTGCCCCCGAATTTAATACGTTTAGATGAAATGAGACCATCTGCTTAGATATATTTGCTCAATATATGTGCTAACCACTAAGCCACCGTGCCCCCCAACCTAACAAAATGTTTCTGTATATAGAAAAAATGAAGCATTCCATGTATAAAATCAATTGTAAAACCATTTTAGGTTCTATATATAAAACCACTCTTTTTAAGCATGATGAGCAGCTCTTATTCGGTTTGTATTATGACTAAGCCAACATAGTGTATCATGATTGAAAAAAATGCAAATATTTGCAAGAACCTTAGAAATCATAGGAATAGTTACTAGAGCTGTCATAACCCATGTTATTGCCAATACTTTTAACCTTTTTTTTAAATGTTTACATATTCCATAAACGAAAGAAAAAAATGTTCAGGTTTCAACTTTTACCATAAAGCTACTGAAAATAGAGGTTCATTTAAAAAAAAATATATTAAAATAAAAATATTTTAATGTTAATTTTAATGTAAAATATATCTGAGGACTCCTCTGTACTAAAATTATTCAATGTATTCTTCTTCTTCTTCTTCTTCTTCTTCTTATTATTATTATTCAAATTTGTACAATAAAATGATACCAGCTATTGCAGGCTGCTTATTAGAGCTTTATATTTCATTTTCATTTATTTCACATTATTTACAGGGCGTTTTTGCTTTAGAGTAATTAAGGTTATGGATAAAAGACCAATAAAATACGCTGATAACTAGAATATCTTAGAAGTTGAAAGGAATCTTGCACACAAAACAGATTTACCGTCAACTCACCCATGTGCTCTCAGAGGTTGCCTGACTCGGACACCCGAAGAGTTCTCGCCGGAGAAGATTCCCATCATACTCCAGAAAAGTCAAGTAAAGATTCCGGAAAAATTCCACATGCTTGTTTTTTACTCGCAGTTTTTTAGGAGAATTCCAGTGAATCACCTGTACAACAAAGTTACACTCATATATCTATTTCCTTCAGTTGTGTTCTCAATAAGCATGCACTGTTACACAGGAACAAAAATTGACATTTGATAACATCGTCTCTAATAAATGTGTAGTTATAAAGGCTAAAGACAAGCAGTTATAACATAACTAAAGAGACTGCTGCCGATTGTATCTAGTACAATTACCAGCAGACATGACTTCAATTTCAACACCACTGAGATTACAAATCTTTCCATCTTTATTTAAAAAAAAAGGATCCACTGTAATATTTTTGTAAATCTGAAAGAGTGAAAATTTGCAATCGTTAGCAAGAGCGTGAACGGTTTTCCTATTTATGATGTTTATGACCTCTGTAGTCCCATTTTCATGACACATAAAAACAAACAGAAAACAAACAAAAAATAAATTAATTAAAAAGTCTGGTATTATACAGTAGGTATTGGTATTTTATATCATAGAATAAATCATGAAGATATCTTGAGCTTATGTTAAGCACAGTCCTTATTTTACTCATTTAACTATAAACCTATTAAAATAAACAAACTATAGATTTGGTTATGATGGAACAGGAAGTGATAATTAGCGAAATCATTTCTAGGTTTTTATTAATTTGTTGTTCTTGTTCAGTGAAAATTATATAAAATTTAGACTTTAATATATGATGAACCACATTCACTGCTGTGTTTCACCTGTAACAGAGCTACACCCTCAGTAGATATATTATAATTGCACCTATAGTTTATGGACAACTCCAGTTATTTGAGACTCTTTCTATAAACGGCAATTTTTTTTTTTCTGTTTGGCTTTATAGTATAAGCCCTTTGACAATACATGAAATGCTGCAATTACACACAAAATAAGTGTAATGTGACAGGATTGTCAGCGTGTGTTTCTCTGACAACAAAGCAACAAAAAAACATGTAAAAGGCAGACAACAGCAGAGCAGAAAGCTGGACCACGGCTGTTAAAAAATAATGTGAAGTCTATATGTGATACGGAAAATAGGCCTCATTAAAAGAGGGCAGTTTCGTCTAGTTGACGTGATTGCTTCATTTCTGAACTGTGGCTCTTATTTGCTGTGAGAATTAGCTGAGACAGAAGAAGACCTGGAAAGGAGCCAATATTAATATGTGGGGTTTGTCAGTTTTTGTTTTGTCACCATCATCACTAGGAGAAAACGCCAAAGAAAAGTAAATGTACATTATTTGTGCTATACACGAAATGCATCGCAGATAGCACAAGTTTTTCTGCCTCAGTTTTAGATGACATTAAATACGTTATTAGATTTTCATGATTTTCTTTTCTAATTTTTTTTCTTTATGTTAGGGATAGAAAGCAGGTTTTAACAAATTTGGTGCTAAAAACTGTCAGCCATGCTAGTTAAGTGTCATTCCCTCGCACAGTCAATAGCAGGAGAATATAGATAAGCCTAATCAAGCACAGCTTGTTATCAGATATAGGTTGTCAAAATGCCTGCGATTGCTTCCCACAGTTGGTGCGAAGTCGATAACAGCAATTTTCTCCTTTCTTTACATTCAAAGAACTTTACTAGTGATTGAAATCCATGTTGTTGTTTTCAGGACTATATAGTATACAGTGTATAAGTCTCTTTAATCATCATGCCAAATACCGTACATTGTCTTACCTTAAGGTCTGACACCTCTGTGTAGCACTGCTCCGAGCGAGTGTGGTCTGATAACTGCACATTCCAGAAGCATGGCAACTGGTGCACAAGAACCGGGTTCTGTTTTATGATTGCATTAAAAATATCCTGCGCAAACACACAGACACACACACAATGTCTAGAAATGCCCCAAAACATGTGTATCGTTAATAGATTAACAGCTTGTTCATATCTTCCTGACCTGGTCAGCGAGGGAAGTGGAAAGCATGCTCATTAGCTCTCTCTCTGCTGTTAACCGCCACATCTGTTCCCACCCGAGCTTCCGTAAGCGCTCCAGATAGAGCAGGATCACCCCTGGAGCATTAAAGGATCACCAATTGTTAACAATATTATTAGAAATAGTATGTTCCCAGTCTTATTCCTTGTGATAAGCATGTGCGCAGGTTCTGTTTACCTGTGTTGAAGCCACGTCCCAGAGCAGGCCAGGGTTTGTGATTCTTCCAGAGGTTCCCTAGATACCAGTCACTCTGGTTCTCTACAAGTCCAATCACCTGCTTTGCTGCAAAGAGAAATACTGCCAGTCATCCCTCTATCCATCTATCCATCTACCCTTTTTTATCCACACAGGCCTCTAAATTCTCCCACATCACTCCATTGCTAGATTTAATCACTGATGCTTACCTACAAAACTAAAAATGGGCCAGCACCTATCTACATCAAACCACTTATCATACCGCACACTGCTCTACACCTCTGATCCTCTAACATCGCTCGACTGAACCCGTAATCCCTCAGGGTACAAGGAAGCTATGCATCAAGATTCCTCTCTGTTCTGGCACCTAGGTGGTGGAATGAACTTCTTCGAGATGTCTGAAAACACTGAGTCTTCAAACGACATCCAAAGTCATACTTCCAAAAGTGTCCTAAAGTATTTATTTTATTTTATTTTATTTTTATCAATACACTGTCGTTCCATTGTGCCAGTGGAACAGAAATCAACTAATCAGATATTTGCAATCAGTATAAATAAATAAATTATTTTATGGCTGCAAGTCTGATAAAAAAATGAATCAGGCTTGAATTGGCTTTCAGTGTGAGATATTTGTTTTTTCTTTCTCTGTTAAGATAACCTTACATAGAATTTTAGATGCTTATGAACAAGAACTTATGAGCAGAAATAACCATTTACTTAGAAAATACATATACTATATTTATATATATTTAATATAATATATAGCAATGTGATATATTGCTCCTAGAAGGCTAGGTATGAACAGGTAAAACTACAAATTCCTGAAGCCCTGAGTGAGTCAGTGTGCCTTTTTTTTTTTTTTTTTTGCCACAATGTTTCTAGGTTGATGGTATTCGTAGTCTGTGACCTAGTGAACCAGTATCACGATTTATTCATCCTGGACAACATCCTGAAGTTCTTTGACTTTAAAGCAATTCTGTAAGTTGCTCTGGATAAAGACATCGCTGCCAAATGCCATAAATGTAAATGTAAATCTACCCTGAGCTCAGCATGCAGGTGATTTCATGATTGGCCCGCCATCTGTGTCCCACATATACTTATGTATATGTATACACACACAAGGTAAAGGGGAAGAAACTGTAAACACGTGTAAGTGAAAGCGTCCTTCAAAAGCAACCTCGATTAAAAAAACTAAATTAAAACCTCCTCACTTATTTATAGCATTCAAAAGTGGATTTTAGTCTGGCTCAGACCTGCCTCAATTTACCTTGAAATCTAATCATTAAAGTAGTATTTTTTATTCCATTTGCAACCATGTATAAATTTGACAGCTCATGTATGTAAAATCCTTCTCCGTGAGTCATCCAGTATAGGCTTTGAAAAATATACATTCACACAATCATGTTAAATTATCAGCGAATAAAATAACCCAATAAATGTAAATGTATAAGCAAATATAAGGCAGATTTCTGATTCAAGGTCAGCACTGCTGTGTGGACAGCGACAGTCCAATTCCTTCACTGGGTTATTTATACCAACAGCACATTGGTCCAAATGATTTCAGACAGATCCGTCGCCGTGTGATACCAAATTAAAACTGTTTATCTCGTTTCATTTAATGGCCAAAATGTCCACTAGCTGTCAAGCACAGATGTGATATATAATTAGACCTCACTTTTAGATCAATATTTTGGTTTCGGAAATATTCATCCGTTTTTAACAAATGACAACGAATGCATTTCTTTCTTTTTTGTGTTGGTGTCACTCAGTCCTCATTTCTTGACAACAAATTTTGCAATTTTTGTTTTTTTATTGTTTTTTTTTTTTTTTTTGGTCTAGATAAATGAAAGTTATATAATCCATTACCTGTTCAACACTAGGCCTGTTTTTGAGCCAAAACTTACAAGGTGTATTCGAAGAATTCTGCTACTTAGAACAAAAAATAATTGATGGTTAATAAAAGAGGTTTTTTTTGGTCACAGAGTGTTCATCCTTATACTGTTGGAATCTGCCGTGTAACGTGTAGTGGACGATTGCTTGTGTCAGTTTTGTTGCGTAATCATTGTGCACAGAATTATGTTTTGTGTAGGTTCAAATGGTCTTTGTAGTCTTATAGTGGAGCTTCTCCCTGTACGTCTGCTACGCTGCATGTGTAGATACATTTAGGCTTTTTATGCTTAAGAAAAGGGTTTATAATTTCTGCCTGGCTCGCCCTCAGGGTGGAAGGGGTTTTCATTCATTCATCTTCTACCGCTTATCCGAACTACCTCGGGTCACGGGGAGCCTGTGCCTATCTCAGGTGTCATCGGGCATCAAGGCAGGATACACTCTGGACGGAGTGCCAACCCATCGCAGGGCACACACACACTCTCATTCACTCACACATTCAGGACAATTTTCCAGAGATGCCAATCAACCTACCATGCATGTCTTTGGACCAGGGGAGGAAACCGGAGTACCCGGAGGAAACCCCCGAGGCACAGGGAGAACATGCAAACTCCAGACACACACAAGGCGGAGGCGGGAATCGACCCCCCAACCCTGGAGGTGTGAGGCAAACGTGCTAACCACAAAGCCAGGAAGGGGTTTTAATCCGGTTAAATACAAATGATATAAAAAACATCTTTTTCAATAAGCCAGCATTTTTGTCAAGCAGAAATAGAACTTTTCAAAGAAGTGAATAAGGTAGAAAAAGTACTGTAGTGCGTAGTGCAGTGTGATTCTGAAAATGGAGATATTTTTGTGTGACTTATTCAATTAAAGCCAGTAGCCATTTACTTTAGGGTTTCCCACAGCAACAACACTTCTTCAGTTATCTATTTAAAAATAATCTATGTTTTTCTTTAACACCAGTCTCATCAGTTCATGGACGTGGTAGCCTAGTGGTTAAGGTGTTGGGCTACCAATTGGAAGGTTGTTAGTTCGATTCCTACGTCCACCAGGATCCCACTGCTGGGCCCCTGAGCAAGGCCCTTATCCCTCAATTGCTGTTGTATAAAAATGTAAGTCAATCTGGATAAGGGCGTCTGCTAAATGCTGTAAATGTAAATGGCGATGAAATTCGAGTCAAAGCTTCTTACGTTTTTAGCCATGAGCGCTGTGTAGATGTAGGCGTTTTCAGACATTTCAGTGTGGACAAACAATTTTTAGAAGATGTTTGAAAATACCAGTATAGACAAACAGACAAACACATTTCAAAGTCTACATAGTCAGCAATAAGAAATGGAACAGGCTTTGTTTAGCACAAACACATTCAATACTGCCCACAAAAACAAGTAACTGCATAAAAATTGAGCCCTAGATCTATTACACAACAAATTTTAGATCAAATCTCAAAATTCAAAGTCTGGCATTTTCTCTTATTAATAGATCTGTGTAGATGTTTTCAGCTACCTTCGTTCCACCACTGCAAACTGGTCCAATGCTGACAGATTGTAAGCATTCCAAAATCCATAGAGAACGCAAAGTGTTGCCAGGTTTACAAAAACTCTGTACATATCATTGGCAAGAAGAACGTGGCATTGATTTAAATAATGTTTCTGTATCATCGTATTGTCGTATCATTGAGCTCTTGACTCCACTGATATAGACCAGAGTGGAATAAAACGAGCTATGGCAAATGCTGGAAAATATGTTATTTAAGAATTTAACAAGAAGTTGGCCTTTGAGTTCCCTAGAGGCATTTGATAAACTGGCAGTGAGTTCAAGATTGTATTCATTTTTAATGACATGGTGATGGCTGGGATCATAACCCAGTTGTTCTTTTCCTCATCTAGCTTTAAAAACAACTTTAAAATATAAAAAATATAGAAATAATGTTTTTAATCCTGATGTTATTGTCAGGATATTTTAAAATTCTCCTTAAAAAAAGTTATGCTCCTTAAAAATTCATGTATAGAGTTATTTTACATTGCATGGGGCATGTGAGTGCTAGCATGTGAGTGCTAATTTAATAAAACCTACTGTATATCACTATATTTCACAATAGTGTGGCTTTTAGTCCTGGATGCTTGGCAACCAAAAATGTCATTAGAGTAATTATAGCAAATACCTGTGAACTTTCTGAAGATGGCCCACAGCTCAGCAATATCGGTGGCGAAAGTGATGTCCGTATCAAGCACGATGACTTTCGAGAGGTCGGAGGGTAACGCTTTGGTGAGCGTGAGTTTCATCAGGCCATAAATGCCCGAATAGTGTTTGTTGGGTATCCAAGAAACCTCCGGCTATATAATGAGAGAGAAACAGAAAGAAAAAAGATGCTTAGGGTGTTACCAATACTCCTGAACTCTTGTAATGGCATCATTACCCACAAAAAGGATCTCACGCAGGAGATTTGTCAGTAATGTCTCTTTCATCTCACCACATACATATTTATTGATGAAGAAGCTTGGCAAAGTGATCTGGTGGACAAGAGATAAAAGACTGAATTGCAGAGATGGCATCCACTTTGAGAGTGCAAAGTTCCTGTGTTTTTAGATCCATGTAATGATTACACGGGCTCTGAGCCAAACAACAGCACAATCAGAGGTAACAGCACACACACAGAGAGAGAGAGAGAGAGAGAGAGAGAGAGAGAGAGAGAGAGAGAGAGAGAGAGATGTATATGCAATGAATATGTGTAGAGATTTGATGAATATGCATTACATATAAAACTGTGTACTATTTGAAAACAAAATGGTCTTTAAATATCAGCACACAGATGCTTCCATGCAGTGTGACCCAACAAAACAACTTACAATTGCGTCTTGAATAATTTAAAAGTCATTGCAGTAGCAAATGTTACAAAAAAAGAGCCACATAATCGTTTAAAATATGTGAACAAAAATGAAAAATCCTTTGCATCATAGTCTCTGCAGAGTCTTCATGCTGAGAGCAGAAGGCCTCCCAGGGATAGCGCTAGCATCAGGATGCTGCAGTGTGCACAACCTGATGGCTTCCACTTACAAAAGCAGCAAGCGTTACTGGCTTTGTGCCGCCTGACTTAAAATTATGATATATAAACAATGCATAAAACTTGTGTTGTAACAAATGATCAGCATGCTTCAGCAACAGACCAAACTTCAACAGCACCCTCACAGTGCTCCGTTTAGCCAGAATTCTAAATACATAAAGATTGCACCCACAACTTATATTAAGCTTTTTTTGGGTTTCTGTCATCTACACAGTCCACATATTATAGAATTAACTATAATCAGTAATTAGAATTAGAAGAAGCCTTTATTCATCACAAATTCATAACAGCTCATTGAAATTATTTTCTTCAAACATCCTAGCATAGAAAGTTAGGTCAGGTGCAGGGTTACCAATGACAGAGTGCCCCTGGGGCAGAGAAGGTTAAGGGCCTTGATCAAGGACCCAACAGTGGTAGTTTGGTAGTGTGAGGTAGCATAGTGCCATTTTGTCACATGATATTACTAATTTGTTTAGCATAAAGTTTCAGGTGAGTTGAAACAATATAATTATACATTAAACATCATGCATGCAATATATATATATATATATATATATATATATATATATATATATATATATATATATATATATATATACAGAGAGAGAGAGAGAGAGAGAGAGAGAGAGAGAGAGAGAGAGAGCATACATGATTGCCTCTGGGGGAGGTTCTTTATTGCAGAACATTTGGTCTGAGACTGACAGATCCCCATACAACCATGTATAGACTGTAGACCTTGGCTCAGGAAAGGTACAGCTTAAAGGTCTACCCTTACTTATTCTGTATTCTTCATTCCCACAGTGTGGAAGACCACCATGGTCCCATGACCATGTCCTGAAATATCTGGAACACTACATCAAAGTGGTGAAGTGCGAATTTCACCTCTTAATTCTTAACTTTCTGTACTGCCTCCTACAGTACAGGCTGTCATCTGAGATATATCTGAGATATATCTCCTTACCAATCCACAGTTCTTTACATGGGGTACTCTACATTTATATATACCAAGTATGGCTGCACAGATGCCTTGTCAAGTGTGCACAACCCAGCACTAGTGGACTCAAACCCATTATGTATCATCAAGCCCACCTGCTTGGTTGTTCCCATACACTGAGAGACAGACCATACCGATGTATGTCCAGTGGCAATAAGGGATAAGCTAATCAACTGTGGTGACAAAGGAACTGTTAGAGGACACCTGTTTTTTGGTGGTCAAGTATATATATATGTGTTCTTATATATGGAAGTCTTGTTCCATTAATCATGCCAAGATAACTGGACAGCTCTCTGCCAGCAAGCCGGAACCTCTGCCCATACTCCATGGACATGGAAGCATCTCTCAGTGGATTTCTCAGTGGACCATACTGGTGGCTCAGTAGTCTGTCAGTAGTAATGTCTGGCACCTAATTTGAACATCATGGCTTAAACCCCACCACTGCTAAGTTAATGCTGTTGGGCCCTTGAACAAGACCTGAAATCTTAACCTCTTAGTTGAAGAGATGAAATGGAAGTTAAGAGTGAATACGGGTGTCTGCCAAATGGAAGTGGCTAAGTGTTTCCAAGTCTCGCAACTGTTTATAAGACATTTGAGGCCTTGTTTCAGCCTATTTTCCAGTGTTGTATAAAGTACTAGAAAGCAATACTTCTAGTACAAGTATCGTACTAGAAAAAGACTTTGGTAGAAGTGAAAGTTACCTTTTAGAATATCACTCAAGTAAAAGTATTAAAGTATCTGATATATAGTGTACTTAAGTATCAAAAGTAATTTTCTGATATTTAATGTACTTAAGTATTTGAAGTAAAAGTAAAAAGTAAAATTTCAGTGATTTTCGGTAGGCATAAGAGCAGGAGCGGTTCTTTAGGGGGTTTTAGCCCTCAGTGAGAATTTAAAACAAGAAGAGTTTTATATTATATATTATATGACTACATAGTAAGCCAAAAGTTATGGTATTATTAAATGGCAAAAGTGGACACTAAAATTTTATGCATGATGTAATGATGCCAGTCTTGAATCAGATCAGTTCATGTATGTGTGCATTCTCTACAAACAGTGTGTCCAATGAATGCAGTCATTAATAAAAAACAATATTCACAAGACAAAGACCAAATCAATAAATGTTATTTTTATTTAGTATTGAATGGATTGTTTGCATTAATATTTTGTTTGTGCTATCAACTCTGGTAATAAGAACAGTGACATTTCACTGCTTTTGGTTGCCGTCTTTGCGGCTTTCCGCTGATTAACGTTATAGATAAACGCCTCCAGCTCTGACTGCGCATAATGCAATCTAGGAGCGTTGATTCGCCAAACCTCCCTTATTGCAGTCGCACACATTTCTTCTCATTTTATTTTGTAGTAACGAGTAACGAAGATGCTTAGTGGAAATATATCGGAGTAAAAGTATACATTTTATCTAGGAAATATAGTGGAGTAAAAGTGAAAGACGACATAAATTTAAATAGTGAAGTAAAGTACAGATACGTGAAATTTCTAATTAAGTACAGTAACGAAGTATTTGTACTCCGTTACATTACAACACTGATATTTTCCACTCTGAATATATCATCTCAGACTAGGGCCCTCAACCTAACACGCCTGGAGAGATTTCATGAGCGACTGGGCATCAACATCAGCCTCACCTCTGGCTAACAGAGTCCAGTATTCCAGTGAAGAGATTGAACCTAGACCTCAGACAGTACGTCCACAGCTACTGCTTACCACTGGGAGGGTTAGCCCAAGAACTCTATCATTCACTCTTCTTTGGACTACTTTTTCTTGCAGCCTAGACCTACCAGGGGTTCAACCTATTTCTGCTACCATGGAACCAATTACATTTCATTTTGACCGGACATAAAATAAGAAAATGACCTCTCTGTGAATAGGAAATAAAAATGTCACCCTGAGAGGGAGTGGCTTTTGGTCTTCAATAACCATCATTACTTCTATTGCTACTAATAAAATAGAGAAGATAGTTTGAGTATTTTGAAATAAACACTATAATGACTTTGCTATAAAATCTAATAAGATGCCTTGGGTTTATGGGGCATTGCTAGTTGCTGAACAAAAGAGAAGAATGGAGTCATATATCTTTGTTAAAACAAAGCATATTTCCAGATATAATCTAATAATTATATGGGGTGTTACACAGTTTTCCTGGCTTTCTGTATGTATCGTATATAAACTACATTGTTTAGTTATACCGTCATAATGTAAGTAAAACCCCACCTAGTTTTGGTTATTGAACTATGTTCTTAGAGCAGAAATTGACTTTTCACATAACTACTGCATAACAACTGCTCCTGATGCTTTCTACTCTGAAAAACATTGCACTTCAAAACTCACACTGAAAAAACTGAGAGTAGATTTAATCTAATGTATATTTCATATAATGAATTAAAGTCACAGCTTCAATGACCTTTACAACAGCACAATGCGCACTCATAGAAATTATGAATATAGATGGAGTGACTATAATAGATTACGCAATTTAAAATATATTACTATTGTACTTCTATATAATATAAATAGATCCCATAGGTAAGTCCACTGATAGTAGCAAAGAGGACATAATGGCTGATGGATTTACTGTTCTATAGAAAAAATTACTGTTGGATTTACTGTTCTACAGCTATTTGGATTTGAAAACAAATAGTGAGGTTTTACCTTCAGTTCATCAGCATCATAGAAGCTGACTTGCACTGATGGTACCATCCATGACTGGAACAACGTGCTTAAGATCTGATTGGCCACCGTGTCTGTTATGAAGTGAAAATGCAAAGGATTTCTCCTGAAATGGGAAAGCAAACAGAATAGAGTCATATAGGTGATAAAAATGAAAAGGATATACAGCTAGAACCATCATAAGACTTTAGAAGATCATATAAAAACATAACATGACTATAGGCTGTACACTATATGGCCAAAAGGTTTGTACACCTGACCATTACACCCATATGTGCTTTCTGAACATCACATTCCAGATTTATTCCTACTTTTGCACCTAAAATATCCTCCACTACACTCTTCTGGGAAGGTTTCCACATGAGAGAAATGTCACAGAAGAAGGGCCTATAAAAATCTCTGCTGCATTAAAAGTTTACAAGCGCACAGTGACCTCCATCACCTTTAAATGGAATAAGTTTGGGAGAACCAGGACTATTCCTAGAGTTGGCATCCCACCTGTGCAATTGGGAAAGAAGGGCCTTGATGAGAGAGGTGACCAAGAACCTGATGGTCACTCTGGCTGAGCTCCAGAGATTGTGTGTGGAGATGGAAAAAACTTAAAGAAGGTCAACCATCAGCACAACACTCCACCGATCTGGGCTTTATGGCTGATGGGAACTTCTCATGAAAGCAAGACACATAATAGCATGAAAGAGTGTACCAATGTAGTAACAGTTGACCATCTGCAAGTATCTTCCAACATCAATCATGATCTCTAGAGCTTAACAAGAGTTACCAAGGAGGTTCTCTTCCGTCTAGGAATTTGTCAAACCTTTTCCATTTATAATGGAGGTCAATGTGGAGGTCAATGTACCGTATTTTCCGCACTATAAGGCGCACCTAAGAGCCTTAAATTTTATCAAAATCGGCCGTGCGCCTAATAATCCAGTGCGCCTTATGTGTGCACTGAGTTCCAAAAATCTGTAAAAATGTTGTTGTGTGACTTTGGTAAGCGCTCCGCTTGATTGACTGTCGGATCATTTCCTGCTGACACAGGGACATAATACATATACTACGTACGCTGGCAGCGATAAACCAATCAGAGAACGTTACGTAATACGTACAGTACGTACGCTTACCTCCACCACGCCTCCGGTAGGTATACTACCGGTATGTTGCAAAACAACATTTGTTTCTTCCTAACCATTATGCGCTCCACACTCCAGTCCAGTAGGTGGCGGTAAATGCACCTTAAGTTGGTTTGCCATCCGCCAATAAAAATCAGAAGAAGAAGACAACATTTGTTTACATAAGAACCCCCAAAATGGCACCAGTGAAGAGACATGCTTATGAGGCACAATTCAAACTACAGGCTATCAGTTACGCGGTTATAAATGGGAATAGAGCAGCTGTGAAAGAATTCAACATCAATGAATCTATGGTTCGGAAGTGGAGGAAGCAAGAAAATGAACTGTACCAAGTTAAGAAGACATAGTAGATGAGGACTTTGATGGATTTGTGGGAGAAGATTGGTTAAAAAATAATGTGTGATTGTTAAATAGTAGAATAAAGTTGAACTAAACTCACTGTTTTGCTTCCGTTACCTTTTTTTTGTAGACCGTATGTTTTAGCATGCGCCTTATAATACGGTGCGCCTTATGTATGGGTTAAGTACAGAAATAAACCCCGTAATTGAGACTGCGCCTTATAATTCGGTGCGCTTTATAGTGCGGAAAATGCGGTACTCTTGGGAACTTTCAATGCACCAGACGTTTTTCTAGCCTTTCCCAGAATCCTGTATCTGATCTCTGCAAGCAGTTCCTTGACCTCAAGGCTTGTTTTTTTTTGCTGATTGTTCTGCTGCTTTTCAGCAGTTAAATCTTATTCGTCGCTGTCGGGCGGAAACCTCGTATGTCCAAATTTTGTCAATTTCATATTTTTTCACATATCGATGCTATTGGTCAGTCCCCACGTGGGTCTGTTATTTTTACAAGTTATTAACCAATCTAAAGTCTTGAAAATAGCTTGAGCACAAATCTCATAACTCCATTGGACACTTCAACTGTCCACCTCTTCCTCACTCCGCGGGAGAGCTTCGCGTCATATTTCTCCTCAAGAAGAGTCGCAACGAATCAACACGTCTTCTGAGGTAAATGTCTTCAAAACACTGGGCTCAAAGAAAAAAAAATCTCGACCCCCGCTAGTTCTGGTGCTCGTCTGAGGACAGGAATTTAGCGCAAGACAATCCACTGCAACACGGACTAAACCCTGTGCACTGCAGATAAGGTACGCCATTTTTTCATTTCCTGAAAAATAACGGTTTTGGAGATATGAGGATTCCGCCCGACAGCGACGAACAGGTGTGTGCCTTTGCAAATCATGTCTAATTAATTTAGTTTGCCACAGGTACACTCTAGTGAAAGGGTAGAAACATCTCAAAGATGCTCCAGAGAAACAAGATACACCTGAGCTCAATTTCAAGGGCCATAGCAAAGATTCCGAATGCTTGTCAATGTGATATTGCGTTTTTCTTTTTTAATAAATTTGCCAAGTATTCTGGAGATTGCTTTTGTCATTATGGGTTATTGAGTGAAGGTTGATGTGCAAAACATGTATAATGTAAAGCATTTTTGCACATGGCTGCGACATAAACAATTCTAAAAAACATAATTGAATACATTTCTGAATGGAGCGACTAATAATCTTTTTTTTCTTATCTTTCCATTCAGACTGAGTCTGGCTTGACCTAAAGTAAAAGTTTGTACTGTATAATAACATCATGTACTGAGTCAGAAACAATTAATTAAATTGGAGTATTCTGTGATTACCTGTGGAATAAGATGGATTTGACCAGGGTGACCACGTCCCGGCTGGCGTTGTGACCCGCACACACACATGCCACATGAATCAGCTGTACACACACGTGCAGAAAACATTAAGTAATAAAATACAAAATACAGACAAAAGACAAGAGAGATGTGACACTAAGCACATGATGTTCCTAACAGAGCTAAGCTTGCCTGAGTTCTTTTATTCTCTTACATAACATCATATATTTTTTATATTTGGATAAAAAATCTTTAATATCTCGCCTAAAGCTTCATTGACGATTTATGGATCTCTATTACAAAGAAGAACCAACATTCTCACGATGCTACAGCGTCCCAAGTGCCGCGAATTCCCTTACCTCGCACTTCTCTGCAGTAGGTGAGCGGACACACTCGCTGTGATTGGCCCGTTCCTCCGCCGTGTTTTCCACATCCTCTGCTCCCGTATCTGCTGATGCCACCCACTGCTGGTTGCCATAGTTACCTTCAGTCTGGCCCTGGGATTGACTGAGCTGGAGGCGGATCTGCCGATTCTCTTCCTCCACCTGTCGAACACGTGATGCGAGCACCTCCCGCTCGAGGAAGCGCGCCTCCGTGGACTCCAGAAGACATGGAGCAAGGAGTAAGGAGCGGCCATCTGCCATCACAAGGCCAGATTTTAGATGTCAGAATTTTTTTTAAATTATTAAGAGATCAGAGCCTTATTAATGTTTGTTTCGGTTATTGCTGGTGGTTATTCCAATGTTTATTAAAAAAAAAGCTATGAAAATTTATTCAGGAGCAGGCAATTAAATAATGTGAAGATAGACCGTGAAAATATCAAAGTAGGAGAGCTGGAGTTCTGGAGGTTCTTCATGATAGACAGACCACACACTGTAAGCTCTTGAGTAGAAGTCACTGAACAGGTGGATAAAGTAGGAGCTTCAGAAATAGTTCTACTGAGAATCTTAACTGGTAAAAACTATGGGCTGGGACAGACCTTGATGCTGGGACAGACATCTTGATGCAACTTTAAGTAATGGTAATGGGAATTTGTAGGAAGTTCACTAGGTGTTGGTGGATCTATATATAATTTTAATATTTTTTTATTTCTTGTCTATAAAATGCCTGCTGATGTCCAGTAACTCAAAGGAATTGGAACTCTATGGATTAACTTCCACTTTAAAAAGTATGAAGTTTAAATACATTAACACTGCTCAAACTAAATACTCCAAATCTAAATAGTTTATTTTAACATTCGTTTATTTATTCATTGATCTTTAGTAACCACTTCATCCTGGTGAGGTCTGCAGTGGATGTCCCAAATAACACTAGGTGCAACGAGGAAGAATTTACCCATGCTGGGATGCCACTACACTGCATGGCACCATTCGCACACATTGTCCATCCTAGGGGCAAATTAGAGTAGCTAATCCAAACATCATCTTGTTTTTAGATGATCAGAAGAAACAAGACAACCAGGAGAAAATCCACACAAACACAAGGACAACGTGCAAAACTCCAAACAGACAGTCACCTAATCTCAGGATTAAAAGCCGAACCCTGGAGCTGTGAGGCTCATGATACCCACTGGGCCACTGGGCCAGCTCCTGATATGATATCATACTGTATCATACATATTTCCCTGTATAACACTTTCATTTAGAGATTCATGAGTATTGCGATTATAAATTCTAACATGTTTCCGCAGTATTGTTGGTTTATCTGATGTAACAGTCAGTGAATATTTTGCAACAGTTCTGTAAAATCAGTACGTTTCTGACACGGGATTATCGTTATTACGACAAGCGGCATTTTTGTCTTATTTATGTCATTGCATTTTTTTTTTAAAACTAAGAAAAAAAGAGATGCTGTTGATGAAATGAGTATGTATACGGCATCTGCCTCAACATAACGGATAACAGGAGAATTTGTTTCATGGATGTTATTTATGTTTAATGTAACCTTAAACTGGGGGGGCACGGTGGCTTAGTGGTTAGCACGTTCGCCTCACACCTCCAGGGTTGGGGGTTCGATTCCCGCCTCTGCCTTGTGTGTGTGGAGTTTGCATCTTCTCCCCGTGCCTCGGGGGTTTCCTCCGGGTACTCCGGTTTCCTCCCCCGGTCCAAAGACATGCATGGTAGGTTGATTGGCATCTCTGGAAAATTGTCCGTAGTGTGTGATTGTGTGAGTGAATGAGTGTGTGTGTGTGCCCTGCGATGGGTTGGCACTCCGTCCAGGGTGTATCCTGCCTTGATGCCCGATGACGCCTGAGATAGGCACAGGCTTCCCGTGACCCGAGGTAGTTCGGATAAGCGGTAGAAAATGAGTGAGAGTGAGTGAGTGAGTAACCTTAAACTGATAAAAAGTCCAAATTAAAATCATATTCTGACATTAATTCTAATCTAACAACAGCATGTTAGGCCGTTTTAATCCTCACATCTTTAATTCTATTTTTATATCTGGTAGGAAAGTCTCTATCTTTCTTTCTCTCTTACACACACACACACAGCACACACACAAAACACACACACTCAGCTGCTGTGAAGCATCGTTACTCTTATTACCAAAAAATGTAAGAAATTGGAGAGGCACTCACATCCAGGTCCGAAAAACCATACCACACACACACACACACACACACACATACACACACATGCAGATGGAGTACAGACAGCCTGAGGTTCAGAGGGGAATATTCATCACCATTTTGATTCTAATAAAAACAACATAAACAAGCTCTGGCTTTTCATCAGCAGTGTAATGCATCACCAGAGCTAAGGCTCATCTGGATTGCCGGCCCATTAAGCAGCCGAATCCGAACTGCACCTTATGTTAATGACTTTAAAGAATTTAGCACTTATTTTCAGATTAACAAAAAAACACTAAACGAGTGCTCGGTTTCTCTCTATAATGCGAAGACAAGGCAGGCTCCCCTCCCATCACTCAGGCATAATAATCTTCATTTATCCACTTTCGAAAACAATTATGTCGCTGACAACTTCTGCATTGATTGTACGTTTGTTTGATGGACCTCAACTTTCCTTTTCGGACTGCCTCCATTAATACCTAGTTTCTGCAGGGATGAAATTCCCTTTAGATATTTGCTACTTCTCAGTTTTTCCACTGATGCAGATAATATATTTTTTTTTAAAACAAACTAGAAACACAGGTCTAACAACAAACCCTGATTTTGTCACTGGACTCCAGTTCATTTCTTCCTTTTATTAAACCATTAAAGGGTAAGTGGACATGTTTTGCCAATACTTTATAACAGTGTACTTCTTATAAATTCCTAATCCTTATTCCCAGCCCAAATGAAGCCCATATAGCAGACAAATGCTTTTAATGCCCTTAAACTAATTATTATTATAATTCATCTGATCACATCCAGCTCTTGAATACCAGTCTGATTCAAACATGCTGTAAAAACTGTGTTAAGACTCATCTATGATCTGATACAATCCTGGCTTCTACATATTATGTGACTGTTCACATAATTGTTTTTTAATTGTTGAAAATGCAAGCTGATATATGTGTGTGTATATATATATATATATATATATTCTCTCATTCATTTTGTACCGCTTATCCGAACTACCTCGGGTCACGGGGAGCCTGTGCTCAGGCGTCATCTCAGGCGTCATCAGGCATCAAGGCAGGATACACCCTGGACGGAGTGCCAACCCATCGCAGGGCACACACACACTCTCATTCACTCACGCACTCACACACTATGGACAATTTTCCAGAGATGCCAATCAACCTACCATGCATGTCTTTGGACCGGGGGAGGAAACCGGAGTACCCGGAGGAAACCCCCGAGGCACGGGGAGAAGATGCAAACTCCACACACACAAGGCGGAGGCGGGAATCGAACCCCCAACCCCGGAGGTGTGAGGCGAACGTGCTAACCACTAAGCCACCGTGCCCCCCATATATATATACATACATACATACATATATATATATATATACATATATATATATAAATAAAGTTAAATAAATGGTTTATGAGCCTTAATTGTGAAACTGATGGACTGTGATATTCTGTAGGTGTAAGAACCATTGATTAAGTTGTTTCCTGAACTGTTTTTGCATGGTTGAAATCCACTTATTATATAATTGTAACAATTATGGACAAAAAAAAATCCCCCCAAAAAAACAACCTAATAAAATAAAATATACTGCTGTATTTCATTTCTTTATTAACCTTTTGATTAATATAAATTATCAAAATAAAATAACATTTAAATAAAAAAATACATTTTTATTTTACCTTTAAATTCTATTTTGATACTGTTTTGAAACTTGACTCTATCTCGAATTTTTTATACAAACTTGTGAAAAGGATTTCACTACATATTAAACTGTGTATGTGACACATACAAATTAAATACGATTTCAATTTGAATGCTCTATAGAGTGTGTGTGTGCCCTGCGATGGGTTGGCACTCCGTCCAGGGTGTATCCTGCCTTCATGCCCGATGACGCCTGAGATAGGCACAGGCTCCCCGTGACCAGAGAAGTTCGGATAAGCGGTAGAAAATGAATGAATGAATGAATGAATGAATGAATGAATGAATGAATGCTCTATGCTCTCAGATCAGCTGTCCTCACTCTTTCTATTAAAGATCCAGATTTCAACACCACAGCCTCTTAAGCAGCACGGCTCTCTGTCCAACATAAACAGAGCTAAATGAAACCCTGCCCCTGATGACTAAATACTAAATACAGCAGGTTAGTAATTTCTGCATCAGGATCAGCCTCGACGAGAACCACTCAGAAAACTAATTTTCATTTGCTTTTCTTTTATCTCCTATCTAATTGTATTGTATTTGAAAGGCAAACACACAAGGTGCTATATAAATAAAAATCAGTCTTATTATTCATTCCATGTCACTTACAACACCAAACACCCACATACAAATAGAAAGAGGTTTAGAGGAGGACATTCATGACGGTTCTAATCCACTGCTTTTCACCAGCAGCTGTATCGGTATTCTTTTATGCATTTAAACAGCACCTTGGTGAATTTACCACTTAAATAAAGAAAAAAAAACTATAATCATTATAATCTAAATATATTAATATGTGATAATAATAATAATAATAATAATAATAATAATAATAATAATAATGATGAGAAGAAGAAGAACAAGAAGAAGAAGAAGAAGAATCATAATAATAACAGCATTTTTATTGTTACTATTATACAATTCTATGTATAATAAGAACAATAATAATGCATATAATAAGCATTATTGTAATGCAAATTAATTATCATCATTATTATTCAAAATAAAATGTATATATAAATTTCATCAGTTTATATATATAAAATTAATTGTTTAATAATAATAATAATAATAATAATAATAATAATTGTTATTATTATTATTATTATTATTATTATTATTATTATTATTATTATTAAATAGTAAACACTCACTCTCCAGGTTGCCTGCCAGCAAGTAAAGCCACGTGAGCAAGATGACAAAGCTCAGAGATGCCAGCAGCAGCTTTAGCCTCCCTCGGCATGGGCAGTGCATCATGGGATGGCGGCAGGTGGAGGAACAGGAGGAGGATGGGCTTCAGGTGGGACTCGGCCTCACGCTGCTTCCCTGCAGCATCCTCTCATCTGGAGACAGGAAAGACACACACTGCTTACTGTAAAACTGTGGAGCACTTAAATGACTCAAAGATGATTTTATAATGGAAGGAAAATTCCGGTCAGAGGGGCCAAAAGTCTGAGTCCAGAAGCGGGAAATGCTATTTTATATTTCATCAGTTACTAATAATAAAGTGTGGAATTATATTTCTGAAACTAGGCTAGAAAATGTTCTAATAAATTCGATAACAAATAAAATAAATAAACAAGTTAATAATAATAATAATAATAATAATAATAATAATAATAAGAAGAAGAAGAAGAAGAGCAAGTCCAGGACCATTTTGCTATAACAGTGTGATAGTCATTAGAGATCGCAATAATTAACACTATACGTTACGACTAAATATTTTAGCAGTTGAATAAAATATGTGGGATATCAAATGGAGAGTCTGTTTAACACAATAAATAAAGACTGAAATAATTTTAATAACAAGTGTCTATTTGTTTTTGATGAATGATGAACAATTCTCCATTAAGTAGCGAACCTATAGATTTTGCTTTAAACTCCGTTTCAAAGTGGCTGCCGAGGACTTCGGTACAAAAAAAAAGCCACCGTTCTCAATCTCAGGAGTTTTGCTTGAGCTCACCTGTTCCCTATTAATGTGTTTAGTTCTCACCTTTTTAAGCCCTTCTACTTCAGCGCAGTTTCATGACCTATTATATACGCACAGATATTTTTGATTTGTGTGCTAAGCCTTCGTATTTCTGCTGTACAGTCATGTTCCTATTTTTGTGACCGTTTTCCATATTTTTGCTTCACCTGTTTTTGTGTCCCTCTGCCTGGAATCATTTACCTTCTTATACTGGAACTGTTGTGATATTTGCACCTTGTTTTTGTATGAAACTCTTGCCCCATGCTTGCATCCTGCATTTATAGACTGTTTTGTGACAAATACTACCAGGTATGAAATTTATTCATACAATTATTTAAAAAAAAAAAAAAAAAAAAAAGAAAAGAAAAAAAACTCTCGGTTAAGATGTATATTCTGGGAAAAAAATATTTTTTATGAAATGTACTAAAACTGGCATCAACATATGCAAATCTTATACATACACAATTTTTTTGTGATTAAAATATTAATTTTATCCTCAAAATAAATCTAAAACACTCTATTCTATACTATAAATAAATTTCATTTAATTTTTTTTTTTTTCTCAAAAATGCAGTTCTTTACACCAAACTAACTTTCTTTTTTCCAATCCCCGAAACACTCCACATTAGCAGCTGTTCATAAGTACCGACTACGTGCCTCTTTTCAGCCAACTCTTGCCAGCCTGCTGTCTCTTCTGTGTGCCCAGCTAATTGCTAATTGGCCCAGGCTTCATCGTTACACTCTTCTGTCTCCTAACAATGTGGACATCATTACAGACAAGTGAGTACTAACCAGAATACAAATGAAAAGTTTGCTTTTCTAATGCATACGACCTTCGCTTTTTTTAGCCTAATGAAGTGAGAATTTGAAACGAGCTCAAACTTATTAAAGTATCTTTGTATGATTTAATCCTTAATGAGAGTACACAGACTGGACAAAGTTCTCAGTTCTCTTCTTTTTAAAAACATTGTGTTTAATTGTGAAATCTGAGTTAGTGTTGATTTTGACAGATGTTGATTGTGCTGCTGTAATCATAATCATTGTCTTCTGATCCCATGTCTCTTATTCACAATTTTCCCATAATGAACCTCCTGCGAGGGCAATGGTGTCTGAATGGTTAGTATGTTTGCTTCACACCTGCCTCTGCCCTGTGTGTGGTTTTTTTTTATTGATCCCTGTGCTTCAGGGGTTTTCTCTGGGTACTCCAGTTTCCTCCCCTAGTCTAAAGACATTTGTTGCAAGCTAAATTATCTGTAGTGTGTATGCATGATTGTGCCCTGTGATGGATTGGCACCCTGTCTAGGGTGTCCACCATCTTTTTCCCCCCAAGTCCTCTGAGATAGAATCCAGGTTCCCTAGTATTCTGTGCAGGATACTAGCGTTGCTTGACTGGTTCCACCATTTCTCAGGGTAAGTGGTAGGTCTACAGCCAGACTATTTTCTGGTGGAATGAACTTCCCCTGGATGTCCAAATATCTGAGTCACTGCCTCTTCAGACGAAGGTTGAAGTCCTGAAACACTTAAACTAGCATTTTTTTTCCCTGTTTATGTCTATATTTGAAAAAAAAATATCTGTATAGAGTTTTAGGTTGGTGGAATCCTAAGTCTGTAACCTATTGAAACAGTGTTAATGTATTCATTGATAGATGTTTCACTTTTGCCAAATGTGGTAACTGTAAATATAAGCAGAATGGTCCAAATAGATAGATAGATAAACTGGAACTATAATCCAGTGTGAATCGATACCATGTTTTCAAACTGTACACAAATACGACTACACAGTTATTTGTAATCGCCTGTAACACCAACACCAGACCCATATCAGCCTATAAGATTGATTATCAGACTGTCAGTCTAGTTTAAAAAAGAGATTAACTTTTAATATGAAATAATTAACAATAAGTCTTGTTCTCCCTTCCACCAAACCACCAAGCTTTGCAAAATCTCCAGTTTACTGATTATTTCAACTTTTTTTTTTTTTTTTTGAGGGTGCTAAAACAGCAGCCTAGACAGCCAAAACAAACCAAAAAGAAGGCCAATCAGAACTCAAGATTCTATGTCATGTTTGCTTATGAGCTTTATTTATTATCGAGCCTGTTTTGTCTGTAGCACTCGGTCAGTTGTTATAATGCGTTCACCTAAAAACATGCCATTATCATTTGCTGTGAGACAGTAAATAACTAGGCTATACTTGTGTTTTGCTGTAAAATATGCATCATAGATTTTGATATCTTGACAATATTGGCAACAATATTGGTTGCTGCCAATAGCAAATTAGGTCTTGTAGGGATTTTATTATTTAACTCTGTTTACATTTTCCTGGTAAAGAAAGAAAATTTATCCCATAAAAAATGCTCACTAGCATGGTTATGAACTTAGGCTAGCATGAGCGATTTTTATATTGTTAGCCATGTTTAAATGAAGTACATTCATTAGTTAGTCTAGATGCTGTGGAAAACAGAGGGTTTTATTCCACATCTGTTTTATTGTCTATGCTGCATCAGAGTTCCTTATTATCAAGAACAATAGTTGGTGATTGCATTGGCATAATTAATTGTTAAATACATCCAGATCACTGTGGTCTGTTCATTAGCATGGCAGTGTACACTAGGATTACATGAACTATCCGATATTCCTGGGATGGTATGTTGTTATTGGTGCATCTTTTACGGAAAAAAAAAGTAAATATGAGAGCATTAGCATTGTATCAAGCTGATATCTGATACCAGTATCAGTTTTTGAGGAATCCTCTCCACATGTATACTTCAATGATTGCTCAATAGCCCATGTCACTCAGAAGAGCATGGGCTTCCCCTTTCCTTGTTCCTTATATTGTCTTAAGGAGCTAAACCCAAATGTTTCGATGAGTGTTGTTGCATCATGAAATATAAGGTCATCGAGGACAACAACCTCCTAACCAATCAATACGATTATATGACTGTAGATAGAACGTTGTTCATAATAACACTATCCAATGTTTATAAAAATTTATAATCACACCCTCCAGTGTCACCCAAATGAGGATGAGGTTCCCCAATGAGTCTGGTTCCTCTCAAGGTTTCTTCCTCTTCGATCTAAGGGAGCTTTTCCTTCCCACCGTTGCCTCAGTCACCTCAGGCTTACACTTTGCAGAGCCAATCAGGTTCTAGTAAACATCAGGTGTGGTCTATGGTGTTTGAGAGCATTTCCTATTGGCATATAACCTCTGGATTTCTTGATTAGCGTAAGAGTAAATCTATATGCACCTACTTTGTATCAGCATCAAACTCGAATGGCTCGGATCAGTGAAACATAACACCGCTATTTAGTGAAGGAACCAGCAGTCTAAAGTCCAATTAAAGATGTAGATCCATCATGCCATGTGGCTCCACAAACTCCAGTCCTGTCTACATCTCTCTTAATTACATAGATCGAAGTGGAAGACTCTCCATCACTTCAGCACAGACAGATTAACAAAGGAGGGACATGGAGACAGAGCAGTGGAGAGACAGATGCATCCCCTGATTTTATCACCTTAATTAATCATGCTTCACTTTAATTAGACACTTGCCTGCAGGCAACAATATTGGTTGCTGCCAATAGCAGAAAACAACAAGTTTATTAAAAGCAGGACACCACTCAGAGAGGAGAGAGATACAGCATACCTCGGATTATTAGGTTTTCGGTCCGCCGGGATCTGATGGACGCTGTTTCAGGTGCTGACTGAGCAGCGGGTTTTATGTTCGTTAATACACGCTTGAGAAGACAGTTCTGTGCTTGTGACCCGAACGAGCGCAAATCCCAAGACTGTCACTGCTGAGCTTTTGAGTCAGACCCTTAACCCTAAAATCCTCAGTTCCATGCTTGGATTGCATTAACGGTAAAAAAAAAAAAAAAAAAAAAAAAAAAAAAAAAAAAAAAAAAAAGAACATCCTATCATGAGCAGAGTGTTCCTCACTGAGCTTTACTCAGAGGTTATTTATTTATTATTTTTTTCTCTAATACAGTTCTTCCTGTTAATTCAGTTGCCTTTTTTTCCTCTCTGGTGTGTTTATACCGGGTTGGTACATTAAACTACTTACTTCTGTTTAGGACTAGACTGGTACAAAAACAAAAAAGAAAAGGATTTCCCTTAAAATCAGCTCCAGGGTTGGGGGTTTGATTCCCTTTGCCCTGTGTGTGAAATTTACATATTCTCCCTGTGCTTCAGTTTAAAAAGATTTGATTCCACTCACTCACTCATTTTCTACCGCTTATCCGAACTATCTCGGGTCACGTCATCGGGCATCAAGGCAGGATACACCCTGGACGGAGTGCCAACCCATCGCAGGGCACACACACTCTCATTCACTCACGCAATCACACGCTACGGACAATTTTCCAGAGATGCCAATCAACCTACCCTGCATGTCTTTGGACCGGGGGAGGAAACCGGAGTACCCAGAGGAAACCCTCGAAGGCACGGGGAGAACATGCAAACTCCACACACACAAGGCGGAGGCGGGAATCGAACCCAAAACCCTGGAGGTGTGAGGCGAACGTGCTAACCACTAAGCCTCCGTGCCCCCAGATTTGATTCCAGTTAAATATAAAAAAAAAGAAAAACAGGATAAAAACAATGTTTTTAATTCCATTTGATATTTGTAGTCTTACAACATGGATTTGTACAGTGTTGTGTTTTATTACGTTGTGTATTTCTGTGTTACTTTCTCAGGCACTCTTCATGCATTCATTTTATAGGCTACAGAGGTGTGCGTGTATGTCGTCGTCTTCCTTACCACAGCATCCAGTGCTATTCCTGCCTTTTTAATCTGAGTGCTCATTCACACTGTTTTGCCTTCTCAAGGCCTTTCTTTCTTTCCAGTTACATATCCATCCACGCAAACATTCTCACAGAGCATTCACTTTCACAAACTTCAGGGACAGGCACGAGAAGAGTGTTCAAGAAAGCAAAGTAAATAAGGAGCTTGAGCTTATACTGCTCTGGTGACCCTGAAAAGGGAACAAAATAAAAATCAGCATACCAGCATAACAAAGTAGAAGCACATCTCTATTATAAAGCACACCTTCAAGGATAAATCTACCAAATTCAGTAATGAAGTATAATTCTGAGCAATTAAGCATGAGGCATTATCTTAAAAATAAGAAGGAATTAAAAACATTGCTGGTAATCACACAGCAAAAATGAAGTGTCGCACCGAAAGAAAAAGGTTAATGGGAGGATGATTGGGAGCACCCAGATGTTCATACACCACTGATTCGCCAAACGATCCCTGATAAAATGCTTCCGCAAAAGCTCGGTGAGGTCCAGGAGCAAACACAAAGCATCAAATCTCTTCAAGTCCAACGATGCGTCAACATTATTGGTACCGTTCTCATTTATATAGATTCCAATACCACCTGATACCAGGTGAAATTGCACCAACATGACGAACAGACGACGCAAAATGATGGCAATCCGGATGTATTTCATGATTAATAACGATCGTGTTAAAGGGAATGCAGACTGCAAGCTGTGCTCTGGAAAAATACGACGAGGTGGAACTTCAGGATCTTCCTACAACTTTACAGAACCTAATAATATAACATCATATGACATCTGTAACAGTATCTTTACTAGAGATTTGAGTAGTCAGAGCAGTATCAGTCGGTGTTGTCATTAATAACGTGTGAACGGCAGGTTTTTTTACGATTGTTGTGGCCAAAAATGCTTCATGCTTAAAATTTTTTCCAATTTCTGGGAAAAACTACTTGATTTGGTGAAACTGCTTGCACATGAGTCTTCCATGACTCTTATCAGTGAAGACTCATATGCAATTGCTTTCTATCATAGCTGTACTCGTTATTCAGTGCACAGGAATACTAGGTTGTGGCTGAACGTGTGTTGTGATAATGTCATACACGTCTTGACCCAAATCCCAAATATCGCAGTATTTGATTGAATTTGAGCTCATTTAATGACTTAAACTGAGTCTAGACCTGAAAACATTTTATATGTGAGAGCACAGTTCAATTCAACGAGCACCGAGCACTGAAGTGAGAGATTCCTTTTCTTTTCGCTTGCTACACTGCTGACTGAATGCAAATCACGGCGCCTTAAGCTCGGTTTTAATGACCACCGTCTCTGCTCTGTGAGCTTACAGCTTGCAGCATATGGCAGACACTTTCATGTAAATATATAACAGAACTAAATAAAATGATCCATGACAGAGTTAAATATTAATGCTTCACCTACATCTTTCTCAATAACTGCCTTCTGGTAAAAATCAGGTCGGAGGTCATGATGCCAATTGGGAAAATCCCCTTGGGTCTATGAACACACTGTAATACAACACCCCGTTACAGACATACTACCAGGAAGCCACTGCTCTTATGATTCATAAGTCAAGAATGGTAATATGATTCCTTTTTTTTATTTTTTTATAATGATCATGTTTCAACTCGCAAGCCAATCTCTTCCCCTCAAGCATGCCTCCTCGCCATCAGCAGCTGGAGATCACTACAAAAAGGTCAGAGTTTGTGATAGCAAATGGGAAAGTCTACAGTGTGCAGCCGGAGGGGATTTATTCACTGACAGCCCACAAACACATCAATGCCACCTCATGCCAAGCCGTGCACGTCGTTCCTTTAAAGACATGCACATGGCCAGGAAAAGCACAATTCGGGCAGATCTCAGCTTAAGCATACGCTATACTCGTTTAATACCTCAATCCGCTGAGCTAAAAAGTTCTCTCTATGTCCCTTCTCTGTAAGATACAGATAATACTAGGCTTTAAAACAACACATCTGTTTAATTTGGCGTTTAATTAGAACTACATCTGGTTCAGTATTTACAGCTGAAAATTTGTCATTTTTCATATATATTTTTTCCATTTTATTTTCTTAGGTAATCCATATTCTATTGTAATTTCTTCACCCTTATATTTTCTCTATGTCTTTTATTTTATCCTTTTGCATAATGCTGAATTGTTCCTACAGCACTTTGAGCTACCACTTAAGAAAATTGCTCAATATTATGTTGTTGTTGTCTGTCCATTTTCTGTACCGTTTATTCTACAGAGGTTTGTGGTGAGACTGAAGGTTATTCCAGAGGACTTGGGGAACAAGGTGGGGACTCATCACAAGGCACAATCTACATCACACACACACACACATTCACACACTACAGACAATTTAAAGATGCCAGTCAGACTACAACTTTGTCTTTGAACTGGGGGAGGAACCTGGAGAACATGGAGGAAACCACCAACCACAGGAAGAACATCAAATCAAACCTCCAGTCTCGGTGGTGTTAGGCAAACATGCTATGCAGGCACCTTTTGTATATTTTTTTCAGTTAGTAAGGTCACATTTCTATGGCTAGGTTTCTTCAGCTTAAAGAGACCTTTAGGGTGAATCTGAATATTATGCTCTGTGTGTGACTCAAAATAATAGCTTTTAGACCCTGTGATTCATTCTGTCACACACACATCTAAGAAATACCCCACCAGCAGAGGGCACAACTGTCTAAATACACACACACACACACACACACACACACACACACACACACAAACACACACATTAAAATCTGCTGTCTCACACTCAACCATTTTAAAGTAAACCCTCCCTAACAGATGGTGGCATCTCTGTCATTTTGTAGACTCTTGTCTTGGATTTCACGCTGGATTTTGTGCCTGTTAATCTCTTTGAACTTGGATCCTCATCTCATGTCCTCCTTTAACTCTGGGAAACTTAATAGACTGGACTGTGAATATGACATGTAAAACTGACCCAAGTTGAACCCAACAAGGACCGCCCAATTTTTATTGTCTGGGTAAACGATCTCAGAGTGCATGTAGACATCATAACAAAGGCATAATAATAATTCATATTTTGTACCTCATATGGTCTGACCATTAAACTAATTTGAAAGCATTTACAGATTTCAGTTCCTGGGGTCTTTAATTCATTTCAGATGACAAAAGAAACAGGGTTGTTGGTTCAGCCTAATGAGTCATGACATATTTTCAGACTGGATAACTGAGAACTGACTATTTCACTACTAAAGCCATAGCTTTAGCAAAGTATCCAATGGTCACATAGATCTATTATGTACTTCCTGTTTCGCTAGTTTACCTCGCTCCTGCTCTGCTCTGTCCACACCCCTATTCATTGTCATCATCTATTTCTTCAATTGTTATTATAGTCTCGCTTTGTCCCTGTAATATTTAGAAGCTCTACAGTACAGCTTGTATTGTTGATTTAAATGTATCTAAGTGCGTCGACTCTCGCCTTGAACACACAGCTGCCTCTGTTGTTTGTGTATTACATGCTCCGTGTAAAAAGTCCTCATAAACATGTTTAACGGATTTAACGTGTGTAATCGTTGATACGTGGACGTTTTCTGCATGGAAACATATATTTATCAATTTGAGTAAATAACTCTCCAGAGTTTGTGCTTTGTAACAGTCAGATGTAAAGCTCTCACTTTGATAGTTTTAACCCCAGGAAAAACGCTGTGCTTTGCGGTTTCTACGTAACATGACAAGCTGAAATTAACTTTATGGGAAAGGAAGAAAAAGAGTGGCTGTTGAGAGAATGACTGTTTATAGCTGCTTTAACATAATAATAGCAGGAATAAACTTGATTCATTGCTGCTCCTAGACATTAAATCTACTAATAAACGGAAGGGTGAAAGTATAGGTGACTTTCTTTAATTGATAAACGATTTTATTTGCTGGCAAATTGTTAGTGCTGTGATATACGAATGGAAGGATCGGAGGAAAAAATTTCATGGTGTTAAACATTTTTATAGCAAAATAAACAACTTTGGGGCTTTAACAGTGACTTTGCTTTGCGTCAGGAGGTAACGTAGCTCACTGTCTGTTTTTTTTAATCAAAGCATTGTTGTGTTTTACTTCTAGCTAGAGAATACTAAGGTAATAAAAAAAAACAAATTAGTCATGTTAAACATATTACTGTTGTACTCTACTTCCTGTCTGTCGTTATACAATTTTAAAAATGCTTGATTCTGTTGCTTTTTTTGAGATCTGGCTTGCTGTTTTTTTTTTTTGTTTGTTTGTTTGTTTCTTCTACAGAAATCTACTTGAATTGGTGAATTTGCAAACACGGGACTCTTCTTTTAAACTCCTACCAGTAAAAACATGTAAATAATTACTTTCAATTACAGTTGTACATATGTTCAGTGCATGTAAATCAAATAGACTTTTGGCTGAATGCATGTTGTCATAATGTTACACGATGCATCTTGGCCAAAATCTCCAGAAAATCTTTTTAAAAACATTTTAAAATCAATTTTTTTTTTTATTTATGGCAAGCTGCTCCGAATATCATAGTTTACTTGACTTTTTTGTTAATTTATGCGATGGCAAAATTACTACTCTTGGTAAGACTCAACAGAGAACAAGATAAAAAAAAGCTGTGCAAAATCTCATGGCGTCCATTTGTTCCATTTATGCTGCAGCTTTTAAGTCTTTCTAATATCCCCATGCCGCATAAACCTCACCTGCCTGCCATCTTTCATCTGCACTCCATCCAACTTCTCTCTGATGAGATCGAACGGCGCCAGGATCACGCCTACACTCGAAGTCTGACCGCATGCCGCCTCTTCATGTTTACATCCACGTTAATTATTGCTTTAGGTAGCTTGACATATCAACAGTCATAAGCACTGACTCAGCCCAGAGCCCATGTGCAATCTTGCTCACTTTGAAATTTTTTTGCAGAACGCCTCAAAAGGTGCAGGTTTTTGGGAGGTGACAGTTTATCTTCGCCCCAAGCACGCATAAAAAGACAGAATGAGAGAGACAGAAAGGCAGAGGGAGGATATAAGGCGAGCTGGGTAGCTTTAATGAGGATCTTTTGTCGAACCAGCAACAAAACAAAACGCTTACAGTCCGCTGGGATAAAAGCTCTAGTAAAGCAAAACTAACAGACAGAGAGAGAGGAAGTAAAAAGGGCTGTGGATGTGAAATATGGATGTACAGAGGCCTCAGCAACGTTTACAGCCAACACTCATATTATCTGTATGGGAGGTGTATATAAAACTTCAAAGCCCTGAGCATGCAGCCTTTTGTTCCGCCGTACGTATTTTCCGTTTTGTTCAGCTCTAAACGACACATTTTAATTTAGGCTGAAAATTGAAAAGATACTATCGCTGAAAAATGAGTTAAAACATGGAACATTAAGAGTAACATCCCAATTTCTCTAATGTATGAGAACAAATATTCATTCATTCATACATTTATTTTCTACCGCTTATCCGAACTACCTCAGGCTTCATCGGGCATCAAGGCAGGATACACCCTGGACGGAGTGCCAACCCATCGTAGGGCACACACACACTCTCATTCACTTACACAATCATACACTAGGGACAATTTTCCAGAGATGCCAATCAACCTACCATGCATGTCTTTGGACCGGGGGAGGAAACCGGAGTACCCGGAGGAAACCCCGAGGCACGGGGAGAACATGCAAACTCCACACACACAAGGTGGAGGTGGGAATCGAACCCCCAACCCTGGAGGTGTGAGGCGAACGTGCTAACCACTAAGCCACCGTGCCCCCCAGAAGCCAAATTATTTGACGATAAAATTTAAAAGAGTAAAAAGCGGACTCCTATATAACATGTACACGCTCTAATATACTGGTGATCAGATATAAAAGCACAACTGATTATCTTTCTTCCTCATAATTAGCTCTGATGAAGAAATAATAAGAACACATCTTGAATTGAGGTATTGTTTGAAGGAAATAATACAAGACAGAAATAATACATCAAGTCTAAATTTAGCCATGATGAAGCCCAAAACGAGCAGTAAGTGTGTATGATGTTGCCAAAAATGTACCGTTTTGTGTGGCTGTACATGTTGTGTTCCACAAATCAATCCCATTGGCTAGTGCTAGAGACATCTTCACTTTCCAAGAGTGACCAAACCTGTGAACCTGTGATACAATCCTGCAAAATACAGCTGTCAATCAAACTTCCCTGGAAAGGACGGTAATGTGATTAAGATGGGACTGCATAATCGCCACGCACTGGAGTAGCGTTACTGCGGAGCAGCCATGCCCTTTTAAAATGAGAGGCTTTTCAACTGTGCATATAATCGGAGACGAGATCTCTCTGATTAAGACATAATCACCTTGCTGACCTAGCAACACACACTCTCATACACACACACCAACTTAAGCAGAAAATGCACTGCATACCGCATAGTGGTTTACCAGTTAGGTTTTGAAGTTGACTAAGGCTTAAGGAGAAAATAAATCGGATTTGCTTCCTGCTAGTCATACACCAGTAACCAATAACACGATATATCTTGCTATATTTACGTATCGTAGTATTGTGATTCTAAGCACATTACAATTACAGCTTTGTGTTCTACTTTGAGAAGATTCAGCCAATGTAGTTTTTTTTTCCACAGGGTCTGAGTTTCATTTACAAGACCGCACAAGAACAAATATCTCCGAAGGTCACTTTGTTTGGCCAGATTTCAAGTACACACCTTGTACACACATGCGAACTACTGAACTGAAACAGGGCCAGTTTGTAGTAATGGTGGTAACCGATGCAAATGCAGGTAAATGTGCCAACACTTTTCATACAAACCTTATACAAATACAGAAAATATCCAGAAGGGCAGACTGCCAAATTTTGTGTGCTGACATTAGGATATATCTTGTGTAGTGAACAGTTTGGATTTGGATCCATGGGATTCACATGGGTGAGACAATAAATATATCCAAATATTAAAATAGCTTTTGTTTGATGTGGCACCAAATGTACTGGTGGTGGTGTTTTTTCTTTTATTTGTCCCTTTTGAAATATTTGTTGTTGTTGTTTTTTTTTTGACAACTCATCCAGACCTAGTTTTGTGATCATTCCATTAAATGCTCTCTAGTATGTACATGTCCCACCCCCAGGGGCAGGTCTTGTTCTACAGTCTCAGCAAACATGGTTCCCTGGCACATTTATGCTGTTGTGCATTCTCTAGCACACTATTCGTTTTTTTTTTTTTTAAGAACCCCTTCGTTTAGAGATAAATGGCAATAGTTTAGGTTAATACATTAAACCAGTGGTCTTCACTATTTTTTCATGTGAGCCACACTGATAGGACAAAGTCAATAGGAGAGCCACTTTCACCGCAAAGTATGCCAAGTTATTCAGTCTTAAATAGCTTATCTGCTTAAATACAATGTACAATATTGCAATACAATAATTATTCGAGTTGCGGATGATGCATGCTCCCCATCAGTTACCTCTTTTGTCACTGTCACATTGCTTTGTTGCTGTTCATTTTGTGCGCGGGATTGTTTGATAAGAAATCGATCCATTTTTTGTGTACAGTAAACACAAGTTATTAACTAGCATGAAACACAAACTAGCTTCTGGCAGGCCGCCAAAAACTGGCTATTGCGCAGAACGCAGTGAGTCAGTGACGAGTCAAATAATATATATAAATATATTATTATTTGTAATAGAGCACATTTGTTTTTCTATGCTTCCCTGATTGTTTTTAATGTTATTTAAATGAAAAATAAATTTTAACCACATGATCATATCATCGTATTATTTACTGCCATGCGAGCCGCATATTAAAGCTTGGCGAGCCGCAGGAGGTTCGCGAGCTGCGCAATGAGTAACACTGCAGTAAACAGTAAAAGTCTAAAATAAAAAGAACAGAATTTGAGTTTGTTAGAATTAGTTGACTTTAAGGGCATTCAATTCCAGCATGTCTTGCTAGCTAGGACTGATCAAGAATGTAATGAGTTCTATGTAATTGGGGGAAAATATCCTACACACTCTGTGTAAATTCATATAAGTCATAAGTCATAGATATGAAGTCACTATAATGAAAACTGCTAGTACTAGCTTTACAGACATGTCCCTGTTTGATACGCTTGGTACAGTACCAGGCAGGAAGTGAAACCAAATTCAGCACTCAAGTTACTGGAATCAACAAATCCATTATCTGGTTCACAGTTAATTCACTGCACCATGCTATGAGGTCGGATAGAAAAGATGTCTTTTTCATCTTTAAGCCAACAGAGAAAACTGACAACCAATGAGAATAGCTCTTCACAGGATTTTACCACACAGGATTTTAGAATATCAGTCATTGGGAGTCAGTGAGTATGCATGCCTACACGTATGGTACACTGTGCATTAAAAGGTTTTAATCTTCAAAACCACCTAGTATCTAGCTATATACATCTCTTTCTTTCTCAACACTTCCTTCCATCCTTCCTTCCTTCCTTTGAGACATCCCTTTGAGGCCTTGAAGCAAGCTAATCCCCTTCTCGACTTTCTTGACAAACCCAAAGTGGTTTATTTCGTTCCTTAGAGTCTCAGTCATCATAAACCACCACCGTGGCTTGGAGATAAAGGCTGATAAAGAGAAAGAAGCCAGAGAGTGTGAAAATAGAGAAAAGATTTAGCACTGTGTCTTAAAACAATTGGCACTTTGAAAGTGCTGCGAGCATCAAGATCCTACAGAATTAAGCACTGGCTTCAGTCGCAACTGTTAGATGCAACTTTCTCCTTAAACAGAAGACAGGAGCATCAATCTGTAGCGCCATAACTCTCAGGAAAATCTACAACTAGAACAAGTCATAATGGCGGCCGAGATTCGCAGCGAAACCACACCGTTTTTCAGCGCCTTGAGCAAAGAAGATTGCCTGCCAGCTCTAAGTTGCAAGGGCTGCCTTTTTTATATACTAACCATAATAAATGGCTAATTGGCTAAACGCCAACTATGAAGCAAGGTGCATATTATGCTAAATAAACGACATACTTTGTCAAGAGCTGCTGGGAACTTGCTTTAATGTCGTTAATCATAACACTGGAAGAACTGACGGCAGGAATACATTCCTTCATTATAGTCATACAAAGAGGAATATATAGCTCTAAATACCTTTAAAGTAACCTGAATAAACATTTGATTTGGTTTGAAAATGAGTGAGTAGACAAAAGATCACAATATCACCCAAAATATAGTCGCTTCAGTGGTATCTGGCAGTTGTAGTGAAGCTACGAGAATGTTGTAATCTGCCTCAAACCGCATCTAGTTCTTCACTTCAACAGACTAGACAGTGATGTTCCCTCTGAATCATTTTAACATTCAAATATTCATAAAAAAAGATGTTTGTATAACCGCTAGAGGACGAAAGTGCGTCTTTAACGTGATTAAGAATCCTTGTTTCGTTGCAGTTAAACTTTCCTCCTTTTGGTGGTGCTTTTGTTTGATTTGTTTTGATTGAGTAATTAACAAACAGAAATAATTAATATAATAATAAGAAATAATTAGCTTTACAAAAGTCTATATTTCAGTATTTTAGCTGTAAAATACTGTAGCAGAGCACAATTCTTCTTGGCTTCAAAGAATTAAACAAATAAATTGGGCTAACTCTTTTTATCAGCCTAAAAATGGAATGTATGCCTGTTTTTGTTGTGCCCATGTTCAGAATGTCTTTATCAGGTCACACTCCATAGTGGTGATAAATGGCTCACATTAAAATAGACACTCAGGGCTTTGTAGTTCGTAAGTATTTCTGTGTTTATGTTGCCTAATATGGGGAATAAATTCATACAAATGTTTCTACCTTTAAAGTAAATGCTGATATCAAATGAGCCGAACTGCCCCAGGCGCTTGTTCATAAACATCTAACTTCATCTATTTGAAGGTATTATCTACAACCACACGACTCACACTGAAAGCCAAGTGTCCTGACTCATTTTATATCAGACTTGTGGCCATAAAATAATGAATTTTATTTTTTATACTTATTGAAAATGCCCAATAAGTCTATTTCCATTCCACCATTTTTAATAGAACAGCAGTGTAAAAATTGGTAAAAGGGGTTGAAATAAAATTCAAAGGATTAAAATTGGTCAAAAGGTTTTGTTGTAAAAAATCATCCGGTCTCAGCAGTAACGAACCTTTACAATAATCTGATGATCAGTACAGTTATCTGTATGTTGTATTTCCAAACCCAGCCAATAAACATGCAATGCCTGGAATAATGCTGTGTACACTAAAGGTCGTAACCTGTACCTTAAATCTATACCATTGATTAAACAGTTAGCCGTATTGCGAAAATAAACCTACACAGTTACATGGCTAGTAACAAAAGACTAGTTTGATGCTGAAAAAAGGTGAACAGACATAATTTAGTCCACACTTTGTAGCTCCAAAATGTCGTGATTCCGAGTTTTGTCTTCCCCCAATTCTGAGAAATTTATTATCTCTCTTTTGTCCCATAACATCATATCTGCCATATCTTCACCACCTGCTACCATCCAAAATCTGCCCACTCCCAAGAGTCCAATATACACCTCTAACTTATACACCATGCCTTTGCTACTCTCTGCAGCAAAATATATCCAGACACTGTTCCTTTTTCAGATTTTCTCAAGGACTTCATGTGGGTGTAAGGCATAATGAATACAGACAGTGTTCAAATATCGTTGCCTCAAACTGTTAACCTGTTACAAAATTAACAGTATACAGTGAGTGGATAGTTAGCGTATAAAAGCTCATGTATAAATGGAAACTATTTAGAATGGGTCTCTAGGATACTCACAGCCAACAGATTGTCTAATATCTTCTGTATGCATAGCTCGCAACTAACTAACTCCTGAATTGTGAAGTTTGCAGTACGGATTGCTCACCGCAATTCCGTGCATGTACACTCCTGTAGACTGGCTGCCATTTATCGAGTTGGATACAGGAGCGTTTACACAAGAAACGTGGTTTTTTCGACAATCCGGTTAGTTCTGAAAAAATGTTTATATGCTTCGAGAGACTCTGAGATTGTGTATATCTACATATGCATACGCGGTAATTTGAACTTTGATTGACAAGTTTCAAATCGAGTTACGAATTACTGCAAATTTTAATATGGATTGTATTTTGGGCTTCATTTCATGTAATAAGAATTTAATGAATCCTTCAGGAAACTCAATCCTTATTTTAATAAAAATTATCAAACACTATTCCATACATGATGTCAAATTAGACTGGCGATTCAATAAATAGCTACAGAGCTGCAATGGCAAAGCTGCATTACTAGAAGATTTAGTGCTGGTTAGTTGTCATTTTTACACTCTGGAAGTTTTGCCTTTTAGGGAGTTTTGTAATTGTCACTCAATGTAAATAATTCATGCCATGAACATGCTTGGTGTTTAGGATTTATTAACATTTGCACATGTAAGAAAATTTTTATTTTTGCTATCAAAACTAAGGACAATCTCGCATGAATGTTTAAAATAAAAATAAAATAGAATAAAAGCCTTATTTTGTCACATATACATTACAGAATAGTAACATTTTTTCTTTGCATACCCCAATTTTGGAAGCCATGATACAGCGCTTCTGGAGCAGAGAAGGTTAAGGGCCCAACAGTGGCAGCTTGGCAGTACTGGGGCTTGAACCCTGATCCACAACCCAAAGCCTTAACCACTTAAGCCAACTGAAGAAAAGCCAATTGGAAAGCTATTGAAGTAAAACCATTTCAGACATTTGTCCTTGCTATGAAAAAGAAAAGTGAAGGAAAACAAAGCTCTAGTACTTTAGGATATACTCTAGCCACATCATTGGCATCATTGGCATCAAGTCGCTTAGATCCTTACGCTTACGCCCATTTTTCCTGCTTCCAGCACATCAACCTTGAGAACTGAGTACTCACTTGCTATTTAATATATCCCTCCGCTTGCAGGTGCCATTTTAACAAGTTCAATGTTATTCACTTCTTCTGTCATATCAGTGAATGTGGTTTTAAACCAACGAGCAGCCAAACAAACAAATAACTTCTATAAACAAATAACAAATAACCTCTCAGGCGTCATTGGGCATCAAGGCAGGATACACCCTGGACGGAGTGCCAACCCATCGCAGGGCACACACACACTCTCATTCACTCACGCACTCACACACTAGGGACAATTTTCCGGAGATGCCAATCAACCTACCATGCATGTCTTTGGACCGGGGGAGGAAACCGGAGTACCCGGAGGAAACCCCGAGGCACGGGGAGAACATGCAAACTCCACACACACACAAGGTGGAGGCGGGAATCGAACCCCGACCCTGGAGGTGTGAGGCAAACGTGCTAACCACTAAGCCACCATGCCCCCCCGAACAAATAACTAAATCGTGCAATGTGCTGCAGAAAGAAAGCATACATGTCTCAGTGCTCGCATATTTGAATTGCTCTCATACTCAAACCTGTATCTGTACTGATGCACCCCTAGAATTTTATAACAGCACTACAATACTATTCTTTTGAGATGATTAAAAAAATATATTTTCTTATATATAATCACATTGATGTTCATTCATGCATTCATGTTTTTATTGGCGTAATGTTTTATATATACAAAATGACTTACATGTGAGGCAGAAACCGATACAAGCATCTATCAGTCGAGTCAGTCTCCAGCAATCCTGGTATTTGAACCAAGAACCTTCTGGAACTTTTATTCCTATTCTTCACCTTTAAGAATCCAATTACGGTGTTATTTCTATATAGACGGTGTCACAGTGACATACTGACGTCTACCAACGCTAAGCACACCTACGCAGTTCTAACATGCGCTGCCTGCACAAGGTACACACTGCATTCAGACTGAAGGGATGAGTGTTGAAAGTGGGACTCAGTCTATCCCTGGATCAGAGGATCATATTACTGCGGAAGAGAGAGAGAGGAGGAAGGGAGAGAGAGAGAGAGAGAGAGAGAGAGAGAGAGAGAGAGAGATACACAAAGGTTGCTTTCAAAGAAGAGAAAAAAGAGAAAGGACATAGTAATCTGTACCTCTATACAGTGCCAATTCCAGATTGCTTTCTTTTTTCTTCTTCTTCTTTAGTTAGTTCCTCTTTTTCTTTCTTATTCTTTCCTGTTCGCTCAAGTTCCTTGACAAGCTCACTGACAGCTGAATGAAACTCTGGACTAACCTGCAGAGACGGCGAGTCAATGCGATTTGCCACTAGCAAACTTTGAACTTTCCTAGCTTTGTGTGTGTTTGTGTGTGTGTGTGTGTGTGTGTGTGTGTGTGTGTGAGTGGGTGTGTGAGTGTGTCAGTGTGAGCACACTCCTCCCACTCCCCTTCACTCTCCAGCAAGCATGCCTTGGCAGGTTTGTGTCTCGCCGTAGGATCAAAGGCTCCTCTTTCACCTCTCCTCGCTTCCTTCTCTCGCTCCTTCTTGATATTCCCTCTCTACTTCGCTTTTCATTGTTGCTGACTTCGCCAGAACAGAAAAGAACCTTCATCCCTTCCTCTGGGGGCACACACACCCTTCCAAGGTGGTGAAATGAACTGCCTTTATGCTCTTTCCTCTTCTTACTTTCTCTACTTTCTGACCTGAGCATAAATCTGGTTCAAGCCCACAGTGAAAAAATTAGGGGGAGAAAAAAACGCATTTAAAGATTATTCCGACTCTAGAAGCATCAAGGACATTTTCACAGCCGGTCTCTGATTACAGACTAAATTTATAAGCCTTATGTCTGTCTCACTAGAGCACGAAGATGTACAGAAACTTCCTCAATGCCTGATGACATCCTGGCACAAAATAAAATACATTAGATACCTATACTGTTTATCTAAATCGTAGACTGTACATTATAAGAAGCAATCTGCAATATACAATTAATGTTAGGCACACGTTAGGAAGGAAGGTTAGGTAATTGGTGCATATAATGCTGTAGACTTTATTCAAGTCCTTTTTGATTTCATGGAGGTTTTTTGATTGATTGTCGTGGCCAAAAATGCTTGAAAAACTGCAGCTTTTTTTTGTGCTTATTTTGTGGAAAACTACTCAAACTAACATGGATTCAAGAAGGCTTTAGCTGAACACGATTATGATAATATGACTCGTCTTGGCCCAAATCTGCAGCAAATTTGTCATTATGAAAAGATTTCAAGCTCCTCCTATTATCGCAGTGTTCGCTCGATTTTTTATAATCACAAAATCATGACATGGTAGAGGGAATGTTTTTTGGCTTGCAGCAACATTTACCACATTATCCCAGACCACCAAAACATGTTTGGCAGAATCAAAAGGAACAAAGAACCGAAAAGAAGGAAAGAGATATAGTCGGATTCGTCAGGGTGTGAATGTAGTTGTCGCCTTAAATAACTACAGTCGCATGACAAAAGACAGCAAACACAGCCAGAGTGCAAAGTCTAACTCCAGAATTCAGTGGATAAATGACCCAGCAGCTCTCCTTCGTATGAGTGTGTAAAAGTCACAGTAAGATGGAGCAAACGGTAAACATTAGGTCGCTTTGCTGATGCTCCATGCTATAATCAAGCATTCCTATCAGGCAGCAAACGAGCCTTTGTCATTCAGGATCCTTCGGCACTCATTAGGCTGTTAGCACAGAGACTGACAGCTCGTCTCATGTTCCTCTTATCTACACAGACAACCAGTAGTGCTTAAATGAACACACACACACACACACACACACACACACACACACACACACACACTGCCACCCTGGAGTGCCAACCCATCGCAGGGCACACACACACTCTCATTCACTCACGCACTCACACACTAGGGACAATTTCCCAGAGATGCCAATCAACCTACCATGCATGTCTTTGGACCGGGGGAGGAAACCGGAGTACCCGGAGGAAACCCCCGAGGCACGGGGAGAACATGCAAACTCCACACACACACAAGGTGGAGGCGGGAATCGAAGCCCGACCCTGGAGGTGTGAGGCGAACGTGCTATCCACTAAGCCACCGTGCCCCCCTTTGTTTCTTCTTCTTTTAAAAAAAAAAAAAAAGTACATTACAACTCCAAAAGTGTGAAAGCAGACTAAAAATCTCAAACCTTAACCTTCATGACAATGCCCCTGTGCACAAAGCAAGATCCATGAAAGACTGGAAAATCTTATGTGGTCTGTACGGAGCCCTGACCTCATCTTACTTACGCTCCAAAATCTAGTGGAAAGTCTTTTTTTCTTAGAGGAGTAGAGATTATCATAGCAGCAAAGAGGGATTAACTCTGTGTAACAGCCAACCCGACTGAACACCGTCCTGCACGTCGAAGAGAACCATCACCTAAATTCTAACACTTCCTGCTTGCCATTATGCATTTCCTTATTTTACTTCCGAAATTTTGATGACATATACCACGACCACGACAACAGTCTAGTGTGTAGTATTGCTGATTAACCTCTGCATACCAAGCTGTTGTTTGTTTCTAGCTTTTCTGTGTATGAGCCTCACTCTTTGTTGTTCGCTATGCTGACTGCTTTCCCTGGTTTATGACTCTCTGCCTGTATTTTCATTGTTCTGGATCTTTGCTTGACGAATTGGATCGTTTACCTGGATTATTTATTAACGTGCTGTTTCACATATGGATTCTACAGCCTCTTCATTACACTCTGGAAAACACATATGGATGTGATGGTCAGGTGTCTACAAAACTTCTGACCATGGAGTATATATATTTCTATGAATCTATGCGTATGTATTTATTAGGATATGCTTTATATCTGACAGCATGTTCAAGTATGAATCTCCTTAAAAAACTGCATCCTGTGGGATCCTAGTCTTGGTGCACACCTCTAGTCACAGTCATATGCACTTTAAAGCTTTCTGGCAAGGTTTCCATAAAAAAATATAGATTTGGACCTATTTACAATATGTTAATATCTGTTCATTGAATATGTATCAGTAATTGGTTTCAAATATTTAATTTATAACTGTATAATTGATAGTAACCGATGTCTAGAATTAGGGTTAATAATCTTAGATTCGTTTTATAATGATTAATATTAGATCATTTATCCAATATATATATATATATATATATATATATATATATATATATATATATATATATATATATTCAAGATTGTACTTGCTACAGTATCATGTTTGCAGTCTGAAGGTGTTCAGTGGTTATTTAGAATGTTCATTTCATCTATCAAAACTTTGAACTAAATTGAACAAAAATTGTCACACTATCAACATAGCAAAAATAAAAAAATAAATAAATGAAATTAATTATTTGGCCACTGTGAAGTAATTAAGCAACTGTAACCGTGTTGAAATATTACAGTTACAGTTTAATTGCTATAAAGATGCTCATATATTATGCATTGGTTTACTGTAAATCTGTTAGAATTAATTCATTTTTACAAATATAAGAAAATGTGTAAAATAATGCAAATATATTTTCAAGCATTGGATTTGAACCTGGGTATCAGCAAAGGACGACCTTAAAAACACAGCAAATCTACGGTGGCCGAGAAGTGCAAAACAAATTAACAAATCCGAAAACACATTAACAAATCCAAAAACACATTAACAAATCCAAAAACAAATTTTTCAGATTTTTCTGATTTGTTCATTTGTTTTCTGATTTGTTCATTTGTTTTCAGATTTGTTCATTTGTTTTCGGATTTGTTAATGTGTTTTCGGATTTGTTAGTGTTTTGTTAATTTGTTTTGCACTTCTCGGCCACCGTAGAAATGTGATGTCTTTAAATTATGTGCACAGGTTAGGAAGTAAACAATAAGATCCTTAACTTTTTCTGCAATTTTAATGGCTTCTTTAATACTATCATGGTCAGATGCTGAATATGAAATATATCACGCTGTTTATGTAGAAGGAAGCACACAGACAAATTCTACTGGTTCTTATTTTGTCCACATTGCTGTGGACAAGGTTTTTTTTTTTTTTGGTTTTTTTTTAAATCTACTGTCAAAGATGATTCTGATACTAATAAGTTGACACTGGCACATTCTCTGTCCTGGTATTTCATGCTGCTTATTTTTACTGTCTGCCTCAGATAAAGCCCCAGCCAAACTGAGACCTTATAGGTTAGAACCCTTTGTTCTTCCCCTGTTAAAGGGGTTAAAGATCACAACAGTGGCTGGAATAATAGGCTGTGGGGGCAGACAGAGAGCTACTCCTGTTCTGAAGGGCTCCAGGGAAAGAGAGAGTGAGAGAATGAGAGAGAGCGAGAGAGAGAGAGAGAGAGAGAGAGAGAGGGAGTGTAGAGGTATATGGTGTTATGTAGTGAGGATTGAGTTTCACCAGCACCTGTTTAAGCTCCACCCACACACACACACACACACACACACACACACACACACACACACACACACACACACACACACAGTCTTCCTACACTCCTGGGATTTACAGCAGCTGGCTATCCACATTTCCACAGCATTGCTTGCCAGACCTTTCCGGATTGTGTGAAAGTGACGCCTCACACGGTGCAGCCCTCTGCTCTCGTAAACACAACACAAACACAGTGGCAAAAGCAAGTGGCACCTCGCAAACTCAAAACCATGAGAAGTGTTTTAAAACCTTGAATATCCTAACACTGAGAAAAGGAAACGTTCATTTTGGGTTGAAGTCAAAGGAGTGTGTGAAGATATCTTTTAGCTCCAGAGAAAGAGGATTGGCATCTCTCTCACATACACATGCAAACACTTCAACTGAAAACGGTTAACTTATTTACTTGTTTAATGCTAAGCAGTAACCTCTTATGTCCCTTTGACATGGCCACACACGGACACACACACACACACACACACACACACACACACACACACACACACACACACACACACCACTGCTGAATTTTTGCTAATTCCAATGAGACTAATGTTGTTTAGGGTGAGTTCACATGTGCATTTTAAAGAATAAGTGATGTCTGGATCATCACCATTGTGTATACACACACACACACACACACACACACACACACACACACACACCACTGCTGAATTTTTGCTAATTCCAATGAGACTAATGTTGTTTAGGGTGAGTTCACATGTGCATTTTAAAGAATAAGTGATGTCTGGATCATCACCATTGTGTATACACACACACCACTGCTGAATTTTTGCTAATTCCAATGAGACTAATGTTGTTTAGGGTGAGTTCACATGTGCATTTTAAAGAATAAGTGATGTCTGGATCATCACCATTGTGTATACACACACACACACACACACACACACCACTGCTGAATTTTTGCTAATTCCAATGAGACTAATGTTGTTTAGGGTGAGTTCACATGTGCATTTTAAAGAATAAGTGATGTCTGGATCATCACCATTGTGTATACACACACACACACACACACACACACACACACACACACACACACCACTGCTGAATTTATGCTAATTCCAATGAGACTAATGTTGTTTAGGGTGAGTTCACATGTGCATTTTAATGAATAAGTGACGTCTGGATCATCACCATTGTGTATACACACACCCAAACACACCCTCACACCCACTTGAATCTCAGTTTTAATCTCCCATTATTGTTTCACTATTCACTATTCACTACTGCAATCACTGTTGTATCATAAAGCAAGATGAAAGAAATGAGGTTTAAAATTAGTAAATGAGGCTTTTATTAAATACGTTGTCACTGTGTTTGGGGTGAGATTATCAGTGACCCGAGATCAGTGGACACAGTACGTGCCCGGCGCCACACATTCCCATCCCCATGGCAACTTGTGCTCATTCATGTGTATGCACAGGCAAACAGGAAGCTATTCAGCAGGCAGTGAAAGTTATCAGCTGTGTTCTTTTTCCCACTGCCCTTCATACACACTTTACTGCCATTAAATTAAAGGTCACACAACCAAATTACTTTTTCTTCTTAACTCCCTCCCAACGTCCTTCCCATATGTCTAAACATGTATAGATCTGACCTTTGCACCTCAATCGCAATACCCTACTGTGTGTCCTTCTGTCATAGCCCTAGCAAATCAAGAAAGATAAAGAACACCCTTTAGCAGTTGATATCTCTCGATGTAGAAGGGAAAAGACAACAATATACAGAATCCTCTTTTAAAATAACACAAAGAATATCTCTCTGTACCCTGTCGACTCTCTAAGTAGATATATGGTGTGACCTTCTAGAATTTAAGCTTCAGTAGATGTTTAAGAGGCTTCAATATTGTTTAATGTTACTCGAAGCTGTAAAGGAAAGCTGTTTGCTGCAAGTCGATGCCTCCATTAACAAGCTCTTAAAATGTGGTCAGTGGATGAATAGGAAATTCTGGCCTTGAAGGTCAGAGAAACTTTTCGGCAATAAAGTACATTTACATTTATACATTAGGCAGACGGGTTTATATGTCGGAGAATGCAGTCCAAGCACAAAGCTGGCTTTTTGTGTTACAAATAAAGAAGGCAGCTAAGAGACCTAAACAGTCTGACACAGTGCTATGATTGCCTAGCCATTACCTAACACAGTGTTACGTAATGAGACACACAGAAAGTTTAGCTTATCTGTCCCAGTGGCGAATCGCTATTGCCACTTGGGACATCTCAGACGATTGCTTGTTTGTTCAGTAATGCAGCAATGATGCTACTGCCAATCTAAGAAAAAAATGCAATCCAGAAATGTACACTAAATGGTCAAAAAGTATATGGATGCTCGACCATCACATTCACGTGTGCGCCTTCCGCCAAAGTTGGTAGCATGCTAGAATGCCTCTGTATGCTGTATAATTATGATTTGCCTTTAGTAGAGCTAAGGGGATTAGCCTAAATCACTGAACACCTTCAGGATAAATTGGAATTGGAATGTTGACAAGCCTTTTTGGCCAAGATCGGTGCCTGAACTCACCTCTCCAATTGGGCAGAAATTCCCATAGTCATGCGCCAAAATCTAGTGTAGAGCCTTTCTAGAAGAATGGATGATGTTATGAGAGCAATGAGAGCAATGATGGGTCCAACAATGGTCCTGGCCAATAGTCAGGTATCTACATACTTTTGGCAATATAGTATATCTCTAAAATGTTAATGGGATCTTAGTGTCACCATTTAAATTTATCGTCTAATCCAACTGTGTTCACCTGTTCTGTGTTAGTGTTTGAATTATTTGTCTTTGTGTAACATGTTGTGTCATTGTTCATTGAAAAGACTCAAGGTGTTATTTTTATCTTTAATTCCAGGCCTCATTATGCTGGCTATGGTTAAGATTTCCCGTTAGATGTTGTCTACCTGTGTTTTGACCCCTGATACGAGCAATGCTAATGATTCTTGGATTCAATTAATCAACTGATTAATGAGTTTAAACACATGCTTCCTCCTGCACTCTCTATTATGAAAGGATGTAAAAGCTGTTGGATTGTAAAAAGACAGCACACCTGCCATGAGTGTGGATGAATTTTTTACACTGGTAATTGCCGTTATCAAGACCAGATTTCTCAGATATCAGCGTTATCTAACAGCTGATTGTTAAGGGTCTCGCTCCAAGGCCCAACAAGGGCGCCCCAGTTCTAAGACTGGGGAGAACGTCTAGAGAACTTTACCCTTTGGAGTGACCACACTTGCAGTCCTTGATGCAGTCCGTGTTGTCAATCCCATGCTCCTTAAACAGATACTGAAAAAGCAATAAAACTATCATTGTGGCTTTACCAATGTAAACATACTTCTAAACCTTCAGCTTGGAAGCTACAGGTGATTACTAGATATGTTTCTCTGATAGCAGGAGCATTTGCAAGTCTTCACCACAAACACGTCATTTTCTATGCTTATGTCGTTAAACTCCGAGTAGGCGTCAGTCTTTTGTTCTTACTTTTCCTTATGGGTCCCATGAGAGCTACTTAAGAAATTCCCACACACTCAAAAGAGGAGTAGAATGTATCAATTAAGACTGAGGTTAAACTCTTTATGACCTACATAAAAGGAACACTATTAGCTGACACACCCTTTCCTATAGCAAACAACCTGAGAATTCCAAGTTCTTCCAAGAATAAGCTCTAGAGAATAAGCTCTGGATCTATCAGAATCATGACCATGGTAAAGAGGGTAAAATGAGCAACAGCTAGGTATTTTTATTACCATAGCACGTACTGGTCAGTACTGGTCAGTCCAGATCTCTGATTGGGTTAAGAATAAAATATGGATCAGCTAGCTTGAAAATGGTGGTTAAAATCCCACCAACCCATTGTTTTCCTGTCAAACCCTTCAGCTCAGTCATACTGTACACGTTCTGTCTTATAAGGTTATTCTCACCTAAATCCTAAAACATATTTGAATTCCCAATGATCTATGAACTCATTCTTACCTTCCAGGAGCATCATTTAACACGAATTCTGCATGAAAACAAGAAACCTAAAAGTTAAAATCTTCCTCATTCATGGCCTATCAATACACTCATCTTATCATTAGCTAGCAAGCTTCTCCTTGTATAAAGGTAAAACTAGGCCAGCCCCTTCAACACTCACTGTTGGCACACACTATTTTGTTTATTGTTGTTGTTGTGATTAATTAATCAGTATTAATATTTCCAGATACCTTATTACCTGTTGTATTTAGTTCCTTACTCTTCCTGCTTGGTTTTTAATTTACTTTTCATGCAAAAGTGATAACGCCAGAGCAGAAACAAATGTTTAACACACATGATCTAAAGAGACTATTCCAGACATGCATTTTGTAATGGTTTAAAATAATTCATTCTGAAGGAGATATCCGATGATCTGCTTTAGGGTCACAATATAGATCTCTAAGCCCTAAGGTTAATCATCAAAAAAACCTGATCTAAATGTAAGGTAGATCTTTAAGATGATCATGGCAGAGTTTATGTCATCTTTAAAAAAGGAATGTTTAGAGAAGTCCACATCACAGCCACATGGATGAGGAAGTATTCCAAAAGCTTAGTCATTAGAGTGGGAGTGTGCAGTGCAGAAGTACGTCACTAAAGCGAACAGAGAGCTTTTCGCGCACCAGCACATGAATAACGTCACCTGCTTTTCATAATGCTTCAAACACAAACAAATCTCCAGTGGCTCTAAACTAGACACCGTCATGGGTGTCATAAAGAGGTGTGGGAGTTTCTAGGCACTAAGATGAAAGGAGACTCAAGAGTAACTGACAAGGATAATTATACAAAAGAATGAAAACAGTCCATGAAGGAGAGCCCTGGGCATTAACATATCAGGGGCCCAAGGCTTATATTCCTGCCCCCGGTCACCAGTATTTTGCTCCCTATTATGACTTAGGCCACTCATTTAGGCTTCTCCCTTCTACCGTGACCAAGATCACCAAAGACTTTCATGGGATGATTATTGGATGTGACCAAATGATTATAGCACATTATTCTAATGGAGTTGAAAACATGTTTTACTTTTCAAAGTCAGATCCTTCACAATATACAACACCAGTAAATATATCACCGATATCGCCAAGACGACAATTATTTTAAGATATTTAGACATATAAATGAAGACATAGTGACTACCTTGCATGTTTAAGGTACTTCTGTATAAATAATAAATGATGGATGGCAGTATATGTGACTAATTTACTAGCACCATTAGACACAAAGAAATAAATATACACTGTCTGGAAATACTTCTATGAAACTTTTACAGGTTTAATAGAAAAGGAGTTGATGAGTTAATGATCAAATCTATCTAATATACACAACAACAGGCATGCCCAATCTTATCTTAGGTTTTTCATACCAATCAAGCACTTTATTCCACCTGGTTAATCAGCTGAGCTTGGCTTTCAATAGACTCAGGTGTGGCTTCTGCTTGGTTGGAATGAAAACCTGCACCCACACCGGCCCTTACCTAATAAGATTGGACACCCCTGAACCATATGGTTCTGTACGTGGAGACCTGATTTACAGCCATGTTAGATATTTTAACACATCGGCGTGATGTTCAGGTGTCCATGGCTACGACTTTTGTCTATTTAGTAAATGTTGCAACACTAAATTCATCACATTTTGTATTTTTTGTTGTCTATTTATTTTGAGCATGTAGTTGCTGAAAGTTTTGCTGTTTTAGCATTAGTTCTAAAGCCTTCTGCTAATTCCTACTGCCACCAAGCAGGAGGATCAGAGATTTGGATTACATGGATTTTGAGATTCCTCACAGTTACATGGTCTGTTTGTGCCTGTTTTCAGGGGTAATTAGGCCAGATTCTGAACAAAATAGCTTTTTGGATATCTATACCTTTGCATGTTAATCATACACATATGCATTTGAGAAAGGACTACTCAAGAACAACTGAGGAGTGAAAATCAGAAGTGTGGTTGATTGTCTGTTCCATTAATTGTCCTAAACAATGGGAAATTAGCAGCAGGATGTTTTACCAGATGTGAATTAGCTCCATGTGTATTGCATGAGCCAGAGTTACCAGGTGTGTTGTTTAATACCAAAATCTGCTTTTAAACTGCCAGCATCTCTTGTTTTTATTCATTCTGATATAAAGTTTATAATAATATGAGATCAGAACAGGGTCTTTTAATAATTGAGGTGCTTCTGTTATGCAGATTTGGCAACCCTAATGATAGCACATTCATCAGAAATACAAACATTCCCTCAAATCTAGAAAAAGAAAAGCAATACACCGAACACCTTTACAATGGACCACAAGACTAATTAAACACAGTTTTAACTCAATTCAGTTCAACTCAAAAGTTAAAATTCTGTATGCAGCTGTCTTTTAATTAACAACAATTAAGAATCAAATGTGTTGTAATTAACACCGTCCACACTCTTTACTTGTTTAATTGAAGAACTCCATTTAATAATTAACATGATCTTTATTATTGTACTCGTGTGTCCTCTTCTTTTTTTTTGTCCTGAGCTTTTTGACCTCTCTGTGTTTGATCATTTCTACACCTTAAACTAGCTTTCAAACTGCAAATTACGCTTCACATACAGTGGATGGTCACCATGCGCAGTTTGTATAATGGTATGGAGTAAATGGATTGTTGATTTCAGACACACTTGGAGCATGCTTTGTGGCTGTATCGTGCTGTGTTTTGCACTGCACCTACTGAGACACATACATCTAGCCCGCAGAGATGCTGAGCCAGCTTCCAGCTAACAGGAAGTAACAACTAATGGTTCCATTTAAGGCACATACATATATATTTTCTGTACGGTTTATCTTACACAAGGCAGGAGACATCCTGGAAAGGCTGCTGACCCTGGACTATATCGCACATACTATGGAGAATTTAGAGATGCCTAAAATATCATCCTGCAGTGCATGTCTTTGGACTGGGAGAGGAATCCAGAGTACCTGGAAGAAACTCCCAAAGAACAGGGAGAACATGCAAACTACAGAATCTTGCATTTACATATCTGGCATTTAGCAGACACCCTTATCCAGAGTGAATTAAATTTTTATTTCAATTTATACAACTGAGCAATTGAGGGTTAAGAGCCTTGCTCAGGGGCCCAGCAGTGGCAGCTTGGTTGGCCTGGGATTTAAACCCATGACCTTCCAATCAGACTCTGACCCCCCCCATCCTCTGAGGTGCGAGTCAAACCTGCTAACTACTAAGTCACCATGCCAGCCAGATAAGGTATATAGATAAGGTTATCATTCACTCATTTTCTACCGCTTATCCGAACTACCTCGGGTCACGGGGAGCCTGTGCCTATCTCAGGCGTCATTGGGCACCAAGGCAGGATACACCCTGGACGGAGTGCCAACCCATCGCAGGGCACAC